>NC_079388.1:1733395-1738395 GCF_029220125.1 Pseudoliparis swirei
TCAGACATCAGTAAAAGTACCAACAGCCGACTGGGAACACACACTGCATTCAAACCGTCCTCCACTAAAGGTTTGAAGTGGTATCAGCACAATGCACGTAAAATAAAGTGCTGATTGTGCAACGGTTCCCTATCATGAGTGTCGTGCTCATTGGCCCGCGGTGGGTGGAAACCAGTAGGCTCACCCATTAGGCCCACTGGGGGAGCTTACTGGGTGAAACCTGGGGGTCACGCCAGCGCCAGCTCACACGACCACATGAACCGACACAAAATGTCCCCAGCGACCGCTCCAGCTGGAGGAGGACACGTGCGCCTCCGAGAGAGCTGGTCAGAGAGCGCGGGAGAAGAGCACTTCCAGCTGGAGAGGAGGCGGGATGCAGGATGCAGGACTGCTGGGAGAACTGCAGGAGGAGGCTGGAGGAGGGAGCAGGCCGAGCTGAGGAGGAGGAAGAGGGGAGAGAGAGGAGGCGGAGCATCGCCACCGAGAGGAGATCACCGTGAGCTTCACACACACACACACACACACACACACACACACAGACACACATACATACATAGACACACACACAGACACACACACACATAGACACACACACACACACACATAGACACACACATACAGACACACACACATACATAGACACACACACAGACACACACACACAGACACACACACACACACACAGACAGACACACACAGACACACACATATATACACACACACACACACACATACACACACACACACACACATAGACACACACAGATACAGACACACACACACACACAGACACACACGGACACACATACACAGACACACACACACAGATACAGACACACACACACAGATACAGACACACACACACACACATGTATGTACACACACACACACACACACACACACACACACACACAGACACACACACACACACACATACATAGACACACAGACACACACACACACACACACAGACATTGTGGAGGAAGCGCTGTGCCAACGGCTGCTTGTTTCAGTAGTGGCGTTTTGCTTCTATTTTATTGTCTTTTTTTTGCACTTTTCCTCTCTTTTTCTTCTTCTTTTCTTTCACGTTTGTCTTAGTTACGGTCGGACACTGGACCATAACTACTTTCGATATACTTCTACTGTGGCTTTTGTTCACTTTGTCGTGAGTATCGGTGAGCCGCAGCATAACAATGACTGGGACCGTCACGTCCGCACGCTCAGCTGATCGCGCTGTGCAGGCCGCAGCTTCTGCCTGGAGAAAGACCTGTGACCCCGCTGGAGCTACGGAGAAGGGCCAGCGGCTGCCGAGCGGGTGTCAAGCGGAGGGCTAAAAGCAGGAGATACAAACCCTCGGTGCATCGATCATAACGGGAACGTGAGGTCTTTGGCGAATAAGCGGATGAGCTCGCCTGGTAATGACCGAGGGTCTTCCGTGAGAGCAGTCTCTTGTGTTTCACTGAGACGTGGCTGCCAACGGACTATCCGGATCACAGCGCAGCGTCTTTGCCCGGCTTCAGGACTGTTCGGGCTGACAGAGACGCTACACAGAGCGGTAAGAAGAGGGGGCGGATCGCTGTTTATGTGAATGAACGTGGTGCCACCCGGACCATGTGTGCGTGAAGGAGCTTCTGTGGCGAACATTGAACTGTTGGCCGGGGATGCGCCCGTACTATTTGCCGAGAGAGTTCACGTCCACCATTTTGGTTGTCGGTATGCGTGCACGCCATCGGCTGACGCTGAGGAAGCTGTGGACACCATCCACTCCACTGTGTCTGCTCTGCTGAATCATCAGCCTGGAGCATTCATGGCTATCACTGGTGACTTTAACCACACCACATTTGGATAAGCTCTGCCAACCTTCCATCAATACATAGACTGCCCAACTAGGAACAATAAAATCTCTGGACTTGCTGTGTTAATACTGGAAACGCATACAGCGCCACTGCCCTTCCCCCTCGCAGGTCTGCTGATCATGACCTGGTCCGCTGACACCCAGGTATGTTCCTCTGGTGAAGAGGCTGCCGTGACCACCAGGGACTGTGAGGAGGTGGTCTATGGAGGCTACTGACGCTCTACAGGACTGCTTGTCGAGTCAACGGACTGGGATGTGCTGTGTGGACCGCACGGGAGGACATCAACAGTATGACCGACTGCATCACGGAATACATCAAGTTCTGTGAACACCACCATCCCATCACGGACTGTGCGCTGCTTCCCCAACAACAAGCCCTGGATCACCAGGGACCTAAACGCTTCTTACAGAAGAAAGCTGCTTGTGTCTGGAGACAGGATGAGCTGAGGAAAGCCCAGCGCAACCTAAAGGTGAAGCTCAGGAGGGCAAGGACTCCCTACAGGAGGAGAAGCTGGAGGCCAAACTCCAGCTGAACAACACAAAGGGAGGTGTGGTCTGGCATGAAGCAGATAACTGGCTTCAAGGTGGAGGGAGACAGCCAGGGGAAAAAACTCCCTGGAGGCCAACGAGCTGAACTGTTTTTTCAATAGGTTCAGTTCACAGCCCTCCCGTCTCCTCCACACATCACACCTCCCAAACACCTCCTCCCCTCTGTCCCCCCTGCTGAGCTGCACATCCACCGAGCCCTCAATAACAATGGGCTCCTCCACCCTCCCCTCTCTCTGTGACGCATGACCAGGTGAGAAGACAGCTGGAGAAACTACACTGAAGCGCCCAGAGCTGAAGGTCCTGATGGCATCAGCCCCAGGGTCCCTAGCAGACCTGCCATGCCCAGCTGTCTCTGGTGTCCTGCAGCGCCTCTTCAACCTCAGCCTGAATACAGGGCTGGGGAAGTCAGTGCTGTGGAAGGCGTCGTGCCTGGTCCCTGTCCCAAGAAGTCAGCACCATCTGGCCTCCAGCGACTACCGACGGTCGCCCTCACCTCCCATGTATATATATAGACATTACAGGTGACAATATACAGATACAAATATGCAATACACAATTGAACAGCAGAAAATACAAGTCAAGATAAATAATACTAGTCACACGTCTGGTGTCCCTGAAGTCATTGTTTGAGATAAGTCTTGACGGGGGAATCCATTACCTTTGATTCTAGATCAATATATAGCAAAAGAAATGTGTATTTTTTTATTTGGGTCCCTTTAAGATCAATATTAAAAATCCAAACTTCGCTCCTTTAATCTCCTTTGGACCCGATAGGGGCGACTTCCTGCTTGTAGATTTGACGATACGAAGAAGAAGGCGTGGCTGGATGAACCCTTAGTTTGGGGTACGGGTTAGTTTTAGGTTCAGCCTTCACGTCCTCTGGTTTTAAATGTGAGCTGTAAATCCTTGGAGGGATCCAACCCTTTAATTACTCAGCTTGTTAGCTGGATCAGTTATTATCGAGTTACAACTTAGTTTGGTAAGTCAGGTGGGGCAGGAGTTCTTATTTTAAACTTGAGACTTGATGTCTGGAGTTATTGAAAACTATGGGAATAGCTCCCACATCGAAACCTCAAAGAAGGTTAGGTGTGAGCAGCAATGGAGGTTTTTAAAGTAATGACGTGCTCTGAGGCCTCCAGGAGACCAGACACAGACCACGGCCCCACAGACCCCCGTTGTGGTCTCTGTAGTAGAGCTGGTGTGTGTTCCCCTCAGAGTCCACTAGATTGGGTCCGCCACACACATCGGCATAAGTTTAAAAAAGGAGGGAAAATGCACAGGAGATGATGCAGGTTTTACTGGACACCCATTGGTTACCTGTGGAGGACGCTTAGAGACAATGCTAATGGGTGTTGACCAGAAAAAGGACAATGAGAACACTGAAGAAGAGAAATGGCCGGTTTATAAGATTCAGATTAAAGTCTGCTAACTAACTGGTCAGCTAACGCAGAGGGTTTATCTCCAGATACTGAATAGTATTTAATGCTATACTGTCATTACAAATAGACACGCGTGATCAATAATCATGATCAGATGTATAAACGTCATATTAAGTCATATTTTTGTTCCGTTATTTAAAATGTTGATGGGCTTTATGGAGCCAAGATTGTTGTTGAGAATTTCCCCAAAAAACACAACAAAAAAAACTGGTTCAACAGGATTTAATTCAATAAAGTTATGATTGAATAAAAGAATTCAAGCCGTTACCATGACGATCTGCGCAACTGTTACATCCAGAGTCCAACTGTCGGCTGTTAAACTGTTTATTGTGAGCCTGAAATATATTTGATGATGGTGAGTGAACTCTTTATTTGATAGTTATGATAGGTTTCATAAAGATGTTTATATAATACTATGTTGTGGGTTTCATAAAGATGTTAATATGGCGGTTATGTCTTGTGGTAGCTTCTCATGTAGACCAGCTAAGTTAAGCTAGGTCAGCTAAGCTAGGTCAGTTAGGCTATGTAAACTAAGCTAGGTCAGTTAGGCTATGTCAGTTAAACTAGTTCAGCTAAGCTAGGTCAGTTAGGCTATGTCAGCTAGGCTAGGTCATCTAAGCTAGATCAGTTAGGCTATGTCAGCTAAGCTAGGTCAGCTAATGATACCTGAAAGTGATTCTCTTCATGTTTTTCTTTTCAGCCTCCAAAGACTGTCAGGAAAAAGGCTGCGAAGGGGAAGTCGGTGGACAAGCGTTCAACCGATGAGAGGCTCAAAGAGCAGGTCAGAGTTGTAGGCCGATGCTAACATAGCTACTGTTAGCTACGAAACTATGAAACTGACGTTAGCTAACTAACTAGCTAACTTACTAATGCTAGTCATGAGTGTTTGGAGACACGTGTGTGTTGTTTCTGTTCGTGGGTCAAATTAAAAGCTGACTGTGGGGTTAAATAGCTGAGATTCACCTCTGATGTGATGTATGTATATGTAACAGTTCTGGTGGGAGACTTTTATTTAGTTCAACAACAGGGTTCAAAACGGTCCTGCAGTTGATTAACCAATGAGAATACTCACATGTCCAGAGAGGACGCTGTGAGGAAGTATTCAGACATCAGTAAAAGTACCAACAGCCGACTGGGAACACACTGCATTCAAAACC
>NC_079388.1:1740895-1930742 GCF_029220125.1 Pseudoliparis swirei
CAATTATTTCTCTGCGAAAATAAGGATCATAAATCAGTTTAACTCGTGGATGAATCAGTCGGGTTTCCTCCTGCTCCTCCTTCCTCCCGTCTCCCCCTCTGATACACAGAGGAACGGAGGGGCGACGTGTCGGGTGACGCGGCGCCGAAAGACTCGTCACACGAAACCTTCAACGTGATTGGTCAATCTGTTTGTCTGTCAACATTTTGCGAAAAAAACAACCAATGAACACTCAGTAAATCACAAGGACCTCCCACCACACAGGGGAGGCTGATTAGCAAGCCAGTCAGAAGCCAGAGAACACGGCGCGAGGACAATGTGCCTCATTGAATAGAGCTGAGATTGTTCTGGAATGTTTGATGTATAACACGTGGGTATGTGTCATATGAAAACGCCTTTAAAAGGTGAATTTACATTTTTTTGTAAAATGGAGACATGCCCCAGCCTCCAGAGGGTTAACGTGACATATGTGAATGTCAGTCAGTTACCAAGGCCACTGGTTCTGCTGCTGTTCAATGTTAAAGATGACAGGACCAATGGGGTCTCAATATACTTCTTTTTTTTTACTAATCTGGATGTTTCACTGAAGAAACAATTTATCATCCACAATGTTAAATACCTCGCTGGCACTTTATAGGTAGGAGCCTCTTTGAAAACACAGCTCTGTGTGAAGTTTGGTCTTTAAAAAGAAGAAAAAAAACCTTTTAATCGCGATTAATGAATTTCAAAATGTGCGATTAATTAGTTAATTTTTTTTAATCGATTGACAGCCCTAATATATATACATACAAATATATATATACATTCATATATGTATGTATATATACATGTGTGTGGAAACTCTGGCACATATGTATATATATATATCTATAAATATATTGTGTGTGGACTGGGACGTATGTTTATTTATATATATATATATAAATAAACATTTCTATATATATATATATATATAAATATAGACGTCACAGTCTCCACACAATACATATATTATATATATACACATACGTCCCAGTCTCTACACAATATATAGATTTATATATATATATATATATATATACACACACACATATGCGCCAGTTTCCACACAATATATAACCCTGTTCGTATTACCAGCCATCAGGGCTTTTAGATGTACATCTTTCTCCCACGACAACAATCACAATACTAATAATAATAAATAGTTATTTTACCCTCAAATAAAAACTTCCTGTTCCTACAATCATATTCACAGATATTCTGTATGTTCAGATGTTTGTGCATTTTCCTGTATCATTTGATCACATGTATCTAGAGGTGACCTCTATGAAGATGTTCAGCTGGTTGTTGTTGTTGTTGTCAGTTGAAAATTGCAGAGGAGATGAAGCTGAAGGTGCGGGTGGAGAAGCGGATGTCAGAGGTGGAGCAGGAGAACCAGCGCCTGAAGGAGGCTCTGCCCGAAGGCCAACGGAAGCTCTCCGAGTCACAGGAGCAGCTGGAGGCCCACCAGCAGGCCTGCGCCAAGGATCTGGTGCGTTCAGGGACCTCACAGCATCACATTGAACGTGCTATCTTAACTCGGATACGAATATACTGACTGAGGGCCAGTGTGTTGATGCAATCGTCTTTATTTATTTATTCTTCTGAGATGTTCAGTTCATTTGTATATATTATTTATATTTTACGTTATTTATTTGAATACATTTGTCTATCTTTCACATTAGTTTCAACCTCTTTTTAACGAACAGCTGAGATGTCGAGGTGCAGTCTTTAGTGGGCGTTAGAGGCCTTTCTTCACTTCACCACTAGCGGGCACCAGAGTATGAGGTTGGATAATCAACCTTACTGTTAGACTCCTGTAAGGAAATAGCTTCTCAATACTAATAACAATTAACGCTAAATATTGATCAGGGTCGTACGGTCATGGAAAACCTGAACAGGGCCTGGACATTTTTTAATGTTTTTTTCCAGGCCTGGAAAAATCCTGAATTTTTTTTCTATTCATGTGTGCATTTACGCTACGTTTAAATTAATTAATATGCTTTTAAAAAGAATAACACTCTAAATATAAGTCGGCATACGCTCTTTCATACTCGCACATTTTTCCCGCTGCAAGTGAACGCACCTTAACTGAAAAGACATAAATGTTTATTCTTTTATTCAAACTATTGTCTCTTATTCATTTGAGTCATTTAAGGTATTATACTGTATGCTTTGGAATTCTCATTGTTAGTTTAAATACAACATTTGATCACCGTTTCATGTAGACACCGAGATTAAAAGTCATGGAAATTTGGTTTAAAGTCCTGGACACCCATTGGTCACCATGTGTATGAAGCCTTAATTTTATTAGAATTTGTATTAGTATATTTTTGTGTATGAAGCCTTAATTTTTAAAATTGTATTCGTATCTTTGTGTATTAAGCCTTAATTTTATTATAAATTGTATTAGTATTTTTTTTTTGTATAAAGCCTTAATTTCTTATACATTTTATTTGTATATTTTTGTGTGTGAAACCTTAATTGTTTTATTAATTGTATTTGTATATTTTTGTGTATGAAGCCTTCATTTTTTAATGTATTAGTATATTTTTGTGTATGAAGCTTTAATTTTTTTTCTTCGTATATCTTTGTGTATTAAGCGTTAATTTTATTATAAATTGTATTAGTATGTTTTTGTGTATTAAGCGTTAATTTTTTTTATAAATTGTATTTGTATATTTGTGTGTATGAAGCCTTCATTGTTTGTGTAGATTGTTGCTCCTCCTACCAGAGCTGGCTCTGCGTTCACCTCGGACTCTCGGATCCTTGAAGAGTTGAAGTGGCTGGAAGATGAACCCAGAACGTGGCGTGTGACTCGTGTTTTGTGTGTGAACAGGCGGCGAACACCAAAGCCCGCGTGAAGGCGCTGGGCCGCGCCCACCGGGAGCTGTCGGTGAACCACGTGGTGCTGGAGCAGGCCGTGGAGGAGGTGAGCTACTTCAGGGACCCTCGTTCAGTCGGACTCCGCGGTTCTCACGGCTCTCGCTCACTACTTTATTTATTTATTCTTCTGAGATGTTCAGTTCATTTGTATATATTATTTATATTTAACGTTATTTATTTGAATACATTTGTCTGTCTTTCACATTAGTTTCAACCTCTTTTTAACGAACAGCTGAGATGTCGAGGTGCAGTCTTTTGTGGGCATTAGAGGCCTTTCTTCACTTCACCACTAGGGGGCACCAGAGTATGAGGTTGGATAATCAACCTGACTGTAATGGTGCGTTCACACCGGACGCGTCGAAAAAATTCTCGACGCGTCTGACGCAGCAGGCTCGACGCGCGTCGAAAAAAGGGTGTTCACACCAGACGCGGAGTAATAAATGGATCGAGGAACGACAGGACCGCAGAGTACTTCCACTTTTTAGTGGACTGAGCTGCACTCCCACTGCGCTTCTCGCTGCTCTCTCTCTCTTCTCTCTTTGGTAGCTGTCTCTGAGACCTTTCCACCTACGGCGGCAGATCTCCTCTGCCATGAAACACATATGCCGGCGGTTGGTTGATAGTAAAGTACAACAAATAGCGAGAATAAAAGCAAATACATACATTCAAAACTTACCAGGTAGTCCCACGGCTTCTCCGACCTTGTTCCACGCTTTATCTTTATAGCTCCGGTTTCGGTAAGCATAAAGAGTTGTATCGTAAAGTTCGGGGTGCCCACAGACGGCGATAATAATCTTGTCCTCCATTTTTTTAAACCGGCAGGACGATGACGAGCGGAGCTGCTCAACGCTGATTGGCTGACGCAACTATGACTCACGCGTTTTTGCTGCCGGAATTGGGAAATTTCAACTCGCGCGTCGAGGAGCTGCGTCTGTTCGCGCTGTTCGCTGAGTTCGCCCCGCGACAAACTCTCTGTTCGTGCTGCTTCAAACGCGTCTGACGCGCTGCTCGCTGGAAAATACGCAGCTTCGACGCAGCTTCGAATTGACTTAACATGTAATCTCGACGCGCGTCAAAATTTTGACGCGTCCGGTGTGAACACACCATAAACCGGACTCCGCGGTTCTCGCCGCTCTCGCTCAGGTTCAGCGGGAGATCGAGGAGCGGTCGCGGATCCAGACGGCGGCCATCTTGGAGGCGGAGCAGGAGGCCGGCCTGAAGCACCTGGTGCTGGAGAGGAAGGTGGCGGCGTTGAGCCGCGTGGCGGAGAAAAAGGAGGCGGAGCTCTGCGCCGCGCTGTCCGCCTCCAACATCGACCAATCAGCAGCCGGCGGCGCCACTGACAAACTCCAGGTTATTATTATTTTGTTCTTCTTCTTTCATTCCCACCAAACTAATCTTTGCACAATTTAAAAACAGAGAAGAAGACGGGAGGTCTTTGCTCACGGCCCCAAAAACAAACCTCCCCTCCGATGACCGAGGGGGAACCACAGGGCTCCGTGCTCGGCCCGTTGACTTTTACAATCCACATCAACGATAACATCTCCGACTCAGACATCATCCACTTTTAGTGGGGCAGATAAAAGCATTTTTTAAAGAAGAATCGTGCAACTTTTGATAAAGCATGACATTTGGTGGAGTTGTTCTCCAGAGGCGTTAGATCAAATCTGCCCGAGCGGCCATTCAAAAATCCAAGATGGCTGCCAATTGGGTCTCTCCAAAAATTAGTTTTCTTCATAAAACGGTTTGTATTTCACCGATTTGAATGATCTTGGTGTCTATTCTTATGTTTCTAAGTAATCTGGAGCTAAACATGCTAATTTATTAGACTTGTGACCAAAATGTTGCTACATTTTCAACATTTAGAAAAATGTTTGATTAAAATAAATAAATAATGTGATTCAGATGTGAAGGTGAAGAAAGTTCCGGAGTTACCAGAAGCATTCGCCGATGTCCTCCCAGCTTACATTAAAAAGAATCCCTTCCCTCCCAGCACCAGAACCCAGTCACACTGGGAACAAGAATGTTCCTGATTGAAACATGTTTACATAGCTGACCAGACGTCTTCTTTTTGAGAGCTAAAAAATGCGTCCGGCAGGGATTCCAAAAACATCCGGGATTTTGCTTCGTCGGATATTTGTGTTTCTCTGGGTCTTTCACAAACTAGTTATTACCCCCTTACAAGTTTTGGAAATGGTATCTCCCTTACAGCTCTGACTGTAGAGAGAACAGTCATTGGTCGACCGATCTCAGGGTTGCCAGATACACGAAAATTATCCTCCTTTTAGGCATGTATATCACAAAACAGGCAGAACAAGAGAGATGTTTAACCCCCCCCCCCGACAACGCTCGCCGTGGGAGCCTTCCATTTGAGGAGTGCACGTCAGCCTCGAGGCCCCTAAAGCGAGAGCTCACTCGGCTGCAGCCGTCCAGCGTGTCCTCTGGGGCTCTTCTGTCCAGAGGCCGGTCACCGCGCCGCTGCAGGGACGATTCAGGCCTTCGGCTCGTCGTGGATATTGTTCGTCGCATACTTGCGCGAGAGCTTCAGGAACAACCGTCTCGACGTGTTTTTCCCGCTCGTAGGAACTGCTGCAGTCCAAACAGGCGACGGTCAGCGGGCTGCAGTGCGACCTGGCTGGAGACCGTAAGGTCAGTTCAGAGGGCATCAGGGGGTCCGCTGAGTGTGTGTTGTTTACCTCTTTCTTCCTTCACTTCTTATTCCCTCACTTCTTATTTCTTCACTTCAATTTGTGTGTCTGTCTGTTTGTTTGCTCCTGTGTGTGTGTGTGTGTGTGTGTGTGTGTGTCCTGCAGGAGTACGATGACCTGCTGCAGACCTGTCGGGACCGGCTGGCGGCTTCGGGCGTCCCTCTGCACGACTTCCCCTTCAAGAGCTCCAAGTGGATCCTGGGGGGGCGGACCCGGGTCCAGGACTCAGCGGACCCACATGACGGGCATCAATAAGTCTGTTCCCCTGGGCCTCGTGTTGACCAACAACAATAAACTACGTTCCGTCTAAACGTCTCGATGTCGTCTTCTCACTTTGGGACATTTATTGATCGATGACAACAGACGTTATGAAATATTGAAATATTGTGTCTTGTTGTTTTCTGCCACGCGATACTGAGGACAAAGTATTCGATCTGTCGGTCGTGTTATGATGTCACTCACTTTAAATCATCGTCTCTCATGATTTTGACCAGAAATGTTATCTTTGTTTCTGAAATCCAGTTTGAGATTTTGGTAAATGAGCCTATTTTATGATTTAAAATGCCGTGGAACTAGAACTACGTCTGTTCTGGTTATTTTCATGGTATAAATATTATTATATAGTCAACACAAAGCACCCACTGACAATTTAACAATGTTTCGGCTCCAGTATAATAATATACCTATAACAAATGCATGTTGTGATATTAATGCTGTGCTTCATATGTTGATACATTTCTCCTCTTTTTGTTACGACCATCGTGAAATGAAACTAAACATCAACCGGGATTATTCATCATATCATCCCCCATGAGCCCAAATCAAGCTGATCAGCTGATTGTGTCTTGCGGCCCTGCGGCCACTAGAGGGCGCTCTCTACTCCAGTGGCCCAAACTGACTGATTCCAGATCAGCCTTTAACAACCACACGTTATGAGATGTGTACCATGAATAAGACACGTGACCTCTGATAGGAAGAGTCCACCTGCCTCATGTACTGACAGAGGAGCAGTAGGACTCAAGGAGTGAACAAGGAGAGAAGTGAAGGAATAAGGAGGTAAAGGAACAAGGAGTGAAGTGTACATCATGTTCACGTACAGGAGGTATTTGTTTATTCTCACTTCACACCAGGACAGAAGGCGTTGTTTTTGTTGTTATTTATTGCCATTGTGCATGAACACACTGCAGGGAGGAGGAGAGTCGCGTGGCCGATGACCTCTGACCTCAGTGATGCCCTCGCGCTCCAGAACCCGAGGAATGCAAGACGAGACTCTGGGTGAGGAGCAGAACGCCTCCAGAAAACCACGTGACACCGAGCCTCTTTAAAACACTCATATATACAAATATGAACGGGGGGGGGGGGGGGGCACGCAGACACCGTAACCAACGTGGAAGTCGTCGTCCGGCTGCTCGGTGGTGACGGGCGCTGGGTCCTCTTATCAGAAACCAAAAAGGCATATATATGTATATATATAAATAAATAAATGTATGTATATATATATATATATATAAATAAAAGGTATGTATATATATATACGTATTATATATATAAATGTATGTATATATATATATTTTGATATATATATATAAATAAATGTATATATATATATTAAGGCTGTCAGCGTTTATGCGTTAATCTATGCGATTAATTTGGCCGCGATTAACGCACTAAAATATTTTAACGCAATTAACGCAACTTTGTTTACTTCCGGTGTCGTTGAAGTTGTCAAGCCGCGGCAGTCCGCCTCCTTCCTCCCGTCTGCTCCTCCATATTCACAGAGAAGCAGAGGGCGACGTGTCGTGACGCGGGGCGGAAGGTAAAGGGGACTTTTTTTTTTGTTGCTCCGCCCGATGCGCGCGCAGACACGCCGGCATGGAGCTCTGCGGCGAGACGAGACGGAGAATAGAAGAGTGACCGACACGTCGAGACAGAATGACATGCTGCTGTAGAGACGACCAGCAACAGACGTTTAGTTTAATAAAAGAACAAACACGTCTAAGGAAAGAAACCGTACATTATTTCTGCTGTAATCTGGCGCGATAGAGAAAATGAGTTTGAAAACACAGCTCTGTGTGAAGTTTTGTCTTTAAAAAAGAATACAATGAAACAAGTGTCTGAAATACACGCTGTCTGAAGTGATTACTCGTTCATTTAGAAGATTTAGTCTTTAGAAGAAAAAAAAACTTTTAATCGCGATTAATGAACTTCAAAATGTGCGATTAATTAGCGAAGTTTTTTAAATCGATTTACAGCCCTAATATGAATATATAAATAAATAAATTTATGTATATATATACGTATATATATATGTATGTATATATATATTGAGATATATATATATATGTATATATATATATAAATATATGTATCTATATATATATATATTTTTTTTCTTCGTCTTGGATGCAGAAGATCTCACGGAATGTTTTTAATAGTCTATAAACAACGTGGACTATGAAACAGTTTGGGATGCAGATTGGAGCGAAGAGTTGTGCACGCGTTCTGCGTTAGGCTTTATTATCTACCGCTGTCTCCCCTCTCACACGGGATTCTTTAGAGCTACACCTGGTGACCTTTTGGCCACCAGGGGGCGGCAGAGCTGGAAACAGTGACGCACAGAGAGTTAGTGAGTTGGGGAAGGGGTGGGGGGTTCGGGTTTAACTGTGATTGGCCAACGTCTCCCTTCACAGGCTAGTGTTCTAAAGCCTGGAGTCAGAGCCAGGAAGGGGGGGCGGTGTCCCCCAGTTTCAGGTGAGGCCGAGCTATCCGTGGTGTCGTTGGTTCCACCTCTCGGTGGGATGACGGTACGTCCGGCTCACGGTTCTCTCACACATTGATTCCAGCATCGCTGCATTAAGTCTAATCCACTCAATTCAATCCTGAGGTTCAACTCATCGATGACATCATGTCTACTTCAGGAGAAACGCTCACACAACTACCTCCTCCAGTCTGCAGACCTGCTTCAGTTTGATTGTCACACACACACACACACACACACACAAGAGGGTGACTGTCTAATATTAACATGTTCATCCATTCCAGATTACCTGAGGAGACTCTTGATACCTGAAGCGAGGCGCTGCTACCAATTTGAGGCCTTTCATCTTTTCTTTTCGCCCAAATTATTTTCTCATTGCATTTACTTCCTTGTTTTCTCAGAGGGGTGTGACCTGACAGTGTGACCTGACGGTGTGACCTGACGGTGTGACCCTCCTCCTGAAGGGGAGCGTCTGTGTTGTTGAACACGAACACAGCGCCTGGGATTTCTGTTTTTCTTGAAACAAGCGTTTGTCTTTCTTTTCATAGAGATACATGTGTATATAGAATATGTTTAGAGCGCTCATTCATCCTGTGAATGGTGAAAACGGAACACAACACATAATTTAAGTTTTCAGAATGCATGCCCCCCCCCCCTCAGCCATGGGCCTCCGTGTCTTCCCTCCATCACCTTCAACCAGCAGCTCCTTTCCCTGCCGCTCAGCACTGAGGTCTTCGTGGTGGTTTCGTCATGCAGACATAGAATAGGGGGGGGGGGCAGCAGCAGAGAGAGAGAGAGAGAGGCGGAGCAGAGGGGGGTGTGGGTGGGTGGGACAGTCAGTGGTGGCGGTCGTGGTGAATCCCAGACCAGAGACCAGCTCCGCTCCGGTCTAGCCGACGTCCGGGTCGTCTGCAGTCTCTGAGGGCGAGCGGGGGGGCTCCTCCCCCCCCCGGGGCTCTGAGCCGCCGCCGGCCGCCCCGTCGGGCCCCGGGGCCGCCGCGAGCTGCAGGGAGCCGGGCAGCTTGACGGGGCAGAACGCCGAGCCCGTCGGGATGAAGTTGACCTTGTTCTTGTCGGGGCAGGAGAAGAGGGGCAGCGGGGCCGAGGGGGGCGGCCTGGAGCTGCTGGAGGAACACAGGCAGGGAGGTCAGGTGGGGGGGGGGATGAAGGGGGGGGGGGTGCTTCAGGTGGTCTGTACCTCATCTCCTCAAAAGCTTTGATCTTCTCGCAGCCCTCAGGCGGCTCCCTCTTGAACATGTAACTGTTGTTGGGTTTGGGCGAGGAGGCAAACTTAGGCAGCGGAGAGCTGCTGCCACCGTCTGGGGACAGAGAGGGAACACCGTCAGGGACAACACCGTCAGGGACAACACCGTCAGGAACTACCACGGCGTGGGAACACCGTCAGGAACAACACCGTCAGGGACTACCACAGCGTGGGAACACCGTCAGGAGCCACTACAGCACCTGGCCACCGCTCTACTGGCGTGGACTGTCTCTACAGGAAGTGCTTGAGATGACATCACTCTTCTTCTACACCGTGATAAGCCTGACTCCTCATTAGAGGCCATTCTATATTTAACGTGTCAAAGTCCTAAAGGCCATAAATAAGACGCTCTGAGCTCTCAATACCAAACCAGAGCAACATCTGTATTGTAAACGATCTACAGTCTTTGATCTTTAGACCTGAACGGACAGGCGGCCCACCTCCCCTCCTCTCTACCTTTGTCCCGGTCGTACAGCTGGTCCTCCGTGGAGTACGGGCTGCCGTCATGTGACCCCGGCAGGCATGCGGGGGAGGGGCAGGGCGACAGGCTGGAGCAGGGCGTCTGGGTGTCCATGCTGCGGGTGCTGCTGCTGCGCTGCTGGGGGGGGAAGGGCGCCCGCCGGCCATCGGGGACCTCCAGGGACTACGGGGGGGGGGGGGGGGCAGAATACAGTTCAAAGTGACTCCGGCATGTGGGCATGACTTGAGGAGGAAGCGGCGCCCCACCGTAAGCTCCTCCTTCTCCCCGTCATCTTTGATGAAGACCTTCTCCAGCTCGTGGTTGATGCCCTCCATGCTGCTCGGCACCCTGGAGATGGACGGCGTTGGCACGGTGATGCTGGACATCTCCGACATGGAGAATTGCTGCAACACACACACACACACACGTTGATGAGGAACACCTCTCTGATGGAAGCGCTGGACACACGTGTGTGTGAGGGTCGAGCTGATGGCCTTCCAGACGCCCTCAGGTGAACCCGTCTGAACAACAGTACCTGAGAGGCCGGCTGTGGAGGCGTGGCCTGTCGTGCTGGTGAGGGCGGTGCAGGCGGTGGTGCTGCTCTGCTGGGGGGACAGGCGGTCCTTGTCTCTGCGGTGGCGTCCTCCTGGTTTACTGCGCTGCCGGAGCTTCACAATCTGCTGGAATCCAACCGGAGGGCAGAAACATTTAAAGTCGTTCTTATTACAACTCTAAATGTTTCGCTCCGTCAGGAACGTCTCAGCGCCTGAGGGAGGAGCTGCTGCTGCAGGAGGAACAGCACCGGCTCCTGGACTGGTTAGCTAGCCAACGCGCCCACCACGCTTCACCGGTTAATGAGTGTAACGTCTCTCAGCTCACTAGCAAGTTCACTCCACATGTCCGGTAGACCTCCTGGACACGTCTCCACACGTCTCAGGTGTTCAGAGAGGGAGGAACACACACTGCTGGAGCTGACATCACACGGCAGTGTGTGCGGTCTCAGCCCCACTTTGACCACTAACGACATCACACCTGACACACGGCCGTGATGGTGCTGGTTACGCATACCGACACCCCCGACGGGTCAGACTCCTCTCCTCCTCTGCGGCCCCTGGAGCTCAGCGCCGTGGCCCTCGTTGTTCCCGGACATAAATTGTGGCTCGTCTCGGCAATCGCAGCGGGAGGAAGTGTGCAGTTAGAGGGTGCGATAGCGCTATCTGCCTCCACCTCCCTGCCGGGTGGAGCCGATAGCGGCTCGGTGGGCGCCGCAGAGACACGCACACCAAACAGGAGATTATGCGACAGGAAGTCCGTCTCTACGGTTTCTTCGCCTCTGAGATCGGATCACTCTAAAGAAGTTAACCCCATGTCGTCATCAGCGATGTCACCGAGGACGTGGAGAAGAGAACAAGTCTCTCGCCAGGCGTCACGTGCACGGTGACCCCGATCCGGCATCTGACCTTTGAACTTGTTCAATACGGAAATATTTTAATAGTTTTGGGTAAATTAATTTTGTTAATCAAGTAATTTAAGAAAAATCATCTTTAGATTAATGGATACAAAAGTAACCGCTCGGTGCAGCCGACTCCCACAACTCATTCATCCAGTGTGTGTGTGTGTGTGTGCGTGTGCGTGTCGTGCCTCTTTCAGCTGGGCGGCAGAGCGCTGCTGGGTGCTCCTCTTCTCCTTCGTCTCCTCACTCCAACATCCAGGAGTCTGAGGAGAACATCGGAGACACAATCGTGTATTTGTACGAGGAATCAGACGAAAAGGAGCGCAACAACAAACTGACATCGAATAGAACAATTAAAATAACAATAATCTAAAGGTACATATGGTAAACAACAAACAGACAGCAGGACTTTAAAACAAGTATATATGATCAGATAAAAGTGGCATGTGTATCCTAACGTGGGTCTGAGGTTCTCATTGATGACAATCTGGATGTTGTTGTTGCCTTTAAGATAAAAACTAAACGCACTGAAGTCAGTTATGAAAACCTTTAAGTAGTCCAGCAATGGATTATCAATGACACACACACACACACAGGCTGCTCATCCTCATCAAGATGAATCGATAAATGTTTTCTAATCGGATCGAAGCCTCTGAACTGGAATCATCCCCGAATGTCTGACGCTGCGTTCACACCAAAAGCGTTCAGCGCTTTACTCGTGTGAGTTTAGTCGCCCTACAAGTTTAAGGTTTATTCGCGCCTTAGAGAGGGCGGGGCTTATCTCCGTGGAAACAGTTATCATGTCCTTCATCCACCATGAAGAACTCACCACTAGTTCTGCTTCATACTTGTTGAGGACGTCCCACAAACATCTGAACATGTAACGCTCTCGTGTTTGGGTTCATAACATTAATATCATATATTTATATATATATGTATACATGACATCACCCGTAGGCTCACACAGCTCGGTGACCTTCCCCTCTAGTCTGAATGTCTCTTCCGCTCCACTAGAGCAGCAGTTAGATTCACCAACGGAGGAGCAGCTCAACTCTGATTGGCTCTCACAACTCGCCGTCGGGCAAATTTTACACGTCAAAGCACCACTTTCAAACTTGTGTTGACTAAAGAGGTACTGACACGTGGAAATAATTAATTATGCATGAAAAAAAAAAAAGAGGCATAAAAAATCAAAACGAATGATTTGTCGACTAACAAACTAAGAGGGGGCTGAACTAATGATTGTACGTGTTTCTCATTAACCAGAAATGGCCGCTCATTAAAGAGTCCTCTTCACAAGCCGGAGCTTTCCACAGCGACTTCCTGGTTCAGCTTCTCACAAACTCTGAATTCATCTTCATTTGATGGGTTTTTGTTTTGAAACTCCTCGTCGTCGACTGCGCTGCAGTACCACCCTCCGCCTGAATTGTGCCGATGCTAGTTAGGACATCTCCATCTGGAAAAGCCACCAGATCATTCTCTATGCAGCCGGTAGATACAACATCTCACCTCATCAGGACCGCAAACGGCTTTACAATCACTAACAAGCTGACGTGTGATCAGGAAAGACCTCTGCCGTCTCTCTCTCTCTGTAGGGGACAGCCTCTAGACCAGGGGTCAGGAACCTTTTGGACTGGGAGAGCCATAAAAGCCAAATATTTCTAAATATATTTCATTGAGAGCCATATAGTATTTTTAAGGTATAATAAATTAAATATGTCTGGTGCTGCATGATGCTATGGGGGGTTCAGGACAGAAATGACATGCTGTTGTGTAGAGACGATCAATAACAGACGTTTAGTTTAATAAAAGAACAAAGACGTCTTTAAGAAAAGGACCTGACATTACTTCTGCTGTAATCTGGCACAATAGAGAAAATTACAGGGTGGCGGGCGGAGATTTTTTTATGCCGTCACCGGAAGAGCCAGAGGTTCCCAACCGCTGCTCTAGCACATGAAGGGAAGACGGGTCGGTCTCACCTGTGTGGATTTATCTTTCATACACGATGGGTAGTGCGCACGGGGGTCACCAGGCCACTGCCCAGTGAGGTAGGGTCCAGGAATAGTCGCCCGATGGTCCCCGAGCTGAGCACCTGCTGGATCGGGTCCTCTCGACTGCACAGACAAGAAGAGGAGACGTCAGCTCGATGTTCCCGGCGTGGCCGGCCGGTCGACCTCAAAACCAGAGCCTGTGTGAGAGCCATGTCATATGAGACGATGTTTGCATGCACGAGGAATGAGGCTGGGTGGTTGTTGCATGGCAATAAACAGTAAATATTAAGATGTAAACATGTACAACGTAATAGGATACACAACAAATCAAAAGTAGAGTATTTTAGTGTAGAAGTTCAGTTCTTATTTCTTCTTAAAGATTCATTAATTGCAAACTCTGAACCCGAATCATAGCGCTGCAATGAATGCCAGCTGGTGGTGTGAAGGACCTAGTTCACCCCCAAAATGTAGGTGAACAACAGAGTAATTACACAGTTGAACCAGCAGGGGGTCGTACAAGGCTTTACTGCCAGTTGTTAGATGTCCAATAACAATATGCTATAAGATGGGCATCAATGCTTCGGTCGTGAATCTCTGACAATGAGACATTGTGAGAAAGTCGGTGTTTAATGTTGGCAGCACCAGAGCTTCCATTCAGTTACATCACGATGCGTTCAGGCTCTGTTCATCCAAAATGTCTCGGACGAAGGGAAGTATTTGTAATCTTTATAAGATAATCATGTTTGTAATATGTTGTCGCCGCTGTGTCAGCATCCATCTTGCTTTGTGTCGGTGCTTTTAGGATATCGGTGTCATGGTTACGGGTTAGACGAGAGTTACACTCATGTTATGTGTATATATATATATCGCAGTTATTTTAATTACAAGTTTCTAATCGGGCATGATGCAGGAAAACTCAGCCGAAATGTTGTCGACTTTATTTTCAATTTAAATGCTTGAATCTTGTGCATTTTGAGAGGAAAATGTAACTTCTAATTGATTACAAGGCATTATTATATATATATATATGCCAATTGATGTTAGCTCAAATTAGCTATCTTAGCTTAGTCGTCCGCAAAGAAATAACCGCCCATTACTACCTGGCGGACCATTTTTTTAAACTATAACAGTCAAAAAAACGTCCTATTTATAATAACATTATGGTGTGTTCAAATATAACGTGAAGTTGGTGGTGAGAAAAGATTAATGAATCCAGGAGTTTGAAGATGTTTTCACAGCATAAAAGCAGCAGAATTAAAACTCCGAATGACGAGATTAGTTTGAATCAATAAAAATCCTTTATTTCAAATGTTAAGTGTGTTTTAATGGAGAGAAAATCCAAAAGAGACAATCGCAAAGGAAATGGATAACATAAAATGTTAACACGTTTGAGGCGTTATACTTACTTCAGAGTGGTGGAAATTAGTTGTGGGACGGTGGGAAAAATATATAATCAAAAAATAAAGATGAGCAATTAGTGTTGGTGATAAAACAACGTGATCGGGGATCTAAAAGTTCGATCTGCTCCCTTTCTTCTCTTGTGCTGATCCGATGCGTGGGTTTCATGATCGGTTGCACCACTATTGACGTGCATTGTGAGTGGGACCGGACGCTGAGCTCCAGACATGTCAAAGGAACCTGCACATTTCCCCAATGCAGCCGTCTGGGTTTCTGTTGTCAGATTTAGTTTTGAGCAACTTTCAATGACATGTCAACAGCCCTTTGGGGGTTTGGCAATGCAACTGGATTTCCTGTGAAATGTAATTTCAGAGAAACAAGCTGGTGACATCATTCTGTGCAGATTACAGAAAACAACATCTCTGGACTCTGGGAGTTCGTTCCCACATTTTGGTTGATGCTGAAATCCTTCGCGGGATAACGAGGTCATCCAGCCGGACATTTAGTCCTCTGACCATCTCAGACCGCAGAGACACCACCCCACCAGGGGGCGCATGCATTATTCAGAGGGGTCTATTTAAAGGGCCGGTTCACAGCCTCGGCCTCTCATGTCCATGTTCAGAACGTGTCACTGTATGTCAGGCCGTGTGACGATACCGTTCTCTGGTTCTCACGCCTGCACAATGAATGTCTGGGTCTGGATGGCGATATCACGACATTAGCATCACCGAGAAAAAGTCTGGTCATAACGGCGGAAATGTCACGACACAATAAATTGCAGCCTCCATAGAACCAGGCAAATTAAATAACACAGCTTCAAGTTCAATTTGTGTACATGTAGACACAGAAACAGGGCTAATGATCTGCAGATTACTTTCTAGATCAAAAATTTAGTCTATAAAACCTGAAAAACATCGGGGGGAAATGTCCATCAGAGATTCCAAGGGAAAGTAACTCCAACAAAGACCAGAGCAGGAAGCTTCTCCGATTGGCTCCTCGAGCTTAAGAGGTGCTATTTAGTCAAATCACAATCAGCTGCGTTGGCCTTTGGCTGGACTCCACTCTCCACGAGCCTCGTGTCAGTCTTCCTGAGAGCCTTACATCTTCTTCTACATATTTATTCAGAGTAATGACATTTTAGACTAAGCATACCTTTCGTTGCCCATTTTCACTTCTGTTTTAGTAAAAAAATTAAATTCTGAGAGTGGACTTTAACTTGGGTCTTTTGTCATCGAACACTCAATGTTGAAAGCGGCATGAACTCATTGTTTTGGCCACTCGAGGGCAGCTAATGAATCTGTAAACAACATCGGACGTATAATCGACGAGAAGTTGACATGCAGCAGACAAACAACATTTGTCATCCCATTTAGGAGGAGTTCTTTTAGTCAGTCTGCATTTCCAGTGAAAGCAGGACAGCTCTGGAACGCCCTCCTCTGAATATACTCACTAGCAGAACTTTTTACTCTTAAAAACACGGCCTGAAGAACTGGCTTTTTACCAGTCAGATGTGTGAGCATGAACTGTGACTCCCTCCTCACTGATTGTGTAAATAATTATTGTTTTTATGTCTGTTTTTTTTATTTTTATGAAGAGGCAAGAATTTTATCATAACCTGTATGTTTATTGCTTTTTTACGATGTTACAGTGTTAACCTCTCTCTCCTTTAGTGAAGGCTGTAACATCTGGCCACAGGGACCACAGCTGGAATTGTGTACGGTCCCTTTACAAATAAATAAATAAACTAGAACGGGCACTCGGTAGAGCGCATACCTTCGCCGCAGCCACTTTTTTGGTACTTGGCATGAGAGTGTGGGGAACTGTAAATTGATGTAACTTGATACCGGATATTGTGGTAAACATCACCAAAGAATTATGTATGGACATCAGCCTGGATTTATTGATTTAGAAAGAAAACCATGTAGTGGTACTTGATACAATTTGGACTGTATGTAATGCCGTCATTATGACATGTCATATATCACAAGATTGGGCATTGAATTATGAACATGTTGGCATTAGTTGCATGCCAATTGGATACAAATTGACCGCGCTATGGTAAAAAGAAGATGTTGACCTTTTCTTGACCTTGACCCCGATAGATCCCAAAAACTAATCAAATGGTCCCCGGATAATAACCAATCATCCCACCAAATTTCATGCGAGTCGGTTTAATACTTTTTGAGTTATGCGAATAACACACAAACACGCACACATACAAATAAATACACAGCGATCAAAACATTACCTTCCGCAGGATGCGAAGGTAAGGTAATTAAATGAAATTAGCAGTAAGACTTTTGTTGTGCGTTTGTCGACCTAATGAAAAGCCCATATTCCCGGTCTTTGCCTAATCCCTGTTACGGTACGACGTGGTCGCTCTAGGTTGGGACGGCCCGGGTGGAGACGGCTCAGGGCTCCTGACGAAGCTTTACGGAGCCTCTGCACACCCTTCTCTCTGTGAGGAGGGACGTCACATGACCCCGTGCTCCCGGCACGACTATCAACTGAGGCGACCCGCTGAGAGGCGCGTAACCCGTCCCTTTAACTTTAAAATGCACAAAACCTTCTTGGACCCCTCTAGAAGGCCCAGGGCCCGCCCACCCAGCCCGGTCTCAAAAGACCCGGTGGGAGACACTGTATGAATATATTGCTGATTGCAACTGCACATTTTGTATTGCCCCGTTTAAAATGCCCAAAGTGACTAATGACCACGAGGATATCGCAATAGACTCAAATGTTCGGGAGCATGAAATGAGGAAATGGTGTGAGCTCATCTCTCGGTAACCCACGGCGATGGCACAAGCATTCCTCCATAAGTCATCCCTGTATGTGCTCACTGGTTGTTGGCAGGTGTCTAGAACGCCATGCTCAGTGGCACCCTGGCTTAAAGTCACGCCCCACCTCGCCCCCAACCAGATTGGCCCCTAAACACATCACTGCTCCCCACGTAAGACCTCCACCCAGAGCAAATCCATCACATTGGAGCTGGTGACTCGCGTCGTGAAGGTGGCGGCGCCGTGACGACCGATGATTACACGTTGGCTGGGTTAAATAACGGTGTGCGTATGCAACGGCATTGCATTCCTCTCTGCAGACGGCGATATGTTCTCGTTTGGTCATGTCGGCGTCAAAGTATTCCGCTGCCTGCTCGCCCCGAGGGCTGTTTATGTTACGTCTCAGAGAGCGAGGCCCCGATGTTGCCATAGAGCACATAGTCCCAGACTAATGGTGGATAACCAGCCGAGTGTGCAGGCTTCATAAGAAGCTTCATGTGCTCATATTGGAAAACACGTCCAATCCTCTGTGTCATGTAGACCAGTGAGCCCTGTATCATCATCATCACCATCATCATGTGTTTACCTCATCGTAGTGAGGGGGGGGGGGCACTGTAATGCAAAAACCAGCACATGAATGTGTGACGTTAGAAAACGGACGACGCTGCGATGTGGTCGTATAATGACGGATCATAACGTGGACGTGTTGGTCGTGTCTCTCGGGTGCAGCGAGCAGCGTCTCGGTGTGTGACGTCACAGACCTCCAGGGCGGAGTGACCCAATTAGAGCGCTAGCCCAGCTAGCCTAGCCCCGATGAGGAGGGTGACGTCGTAGTAACGGAGAGCCGCTCGGAAACTTACATTTATAGGTCGTCGGGCTAATTAGGAAAGTATTATCAGTAATGTTATAATGACTTAGTCCCCGCCTGAATGACGGCTGTCCGCTTTACAATTCGGTGCATATATAATGTCTAAAAGTGCGCTCGTTTTAATTTAAATGTTATATTTCGCCGCTGCTTGGCCGACCACTTCCACTCACTTCTCTCACCAAAACACAACGTGGCGCCTAATGGCGAACGACAGGGTTGGCGGTTAAAGATGACATTTTATTTAAATTACATTTTAGATAGTAAATGAAGCACAGGCCGAACACACGAGCGGCCATTGTTTGTTTTAAATCACTCTTGGTTCTGGTTTTTAATCTCAACAGTCAGGTCGATTCATCGCCGAAAGCCCCGGATGTCATTTTTTCTAAGCTAGTTCGGGGCGACGGAGCCGTTAGCACCGCGCTACCTGGACGAGGCCGGCGGCAGCGCCAGGTGAACTGAAATACCTTTGGAAACGAGAGCGGGGAGGTGAGCTCCTGCTGTCCGGTGGAGAACGTCTCTGCCTGGGGAACCAGCCTGCTGTCCGAGCCGCTTCCACCCGGGACGTCGTCGCTCCTTGCGTGGCTCGCGGCAGCTACTGACGCGGAGCAGGAAGCGCGGCGGGATGGGCTGCGCGGGGCTCCACGGAAGAGCTGCAGCGCGGCGCGGAGAGGCGGCTGCAACCGGAGCCGCTGCGTGGTTTAACCCGCTGCTGGCACGGGCTGGCCGGGGGGGAGGACATGACCTGCCGCGGTCAGTGGGCGCGCGGGGGGGAGTGCGGCTGGTTATCGGCTCTAAACTAACGTCAGGTCATGTTCTCCTGCGACACGCGAACCAACATCTAGCTGCGTAGACCCTGAAGTTAATGCATGTCGTCCAGTTCAAAACACTTTACATTGCACTGTGGGCGAGGAGGACTGCCGCTAAGGAGCCAACACGTCACAGAGCTCGCGCTCGTCCTGTGGACGCAGGTGACGCCTGAAGCTTTGTTGTTACCGCCGTACAACGCTTCAACTATTCAGTCTGCAGCAGACACAACAAACCCGAGAGGCTGGACCACGGGGGGCCCGTCAGCACGAGGGCCTTCAGATTGGTGCTGGACGACTTCCTGCTGGACATGTCAATACGCACATGCACACACAGACGTGCGTGTGTGTGTCTATATATATATAGAATATATATATATTCTATATATTAATATAATATATTAATAATATATATACATACACACATATATATATGTATATACATACATATATATGTTTACATATTTATATGCATTTCGTTGCTCTGTACTTGTACATGTGTAATGACAATAAAGTTGAATCTAATCTAATATAAATATACTGTATGTAAATATTTTTTATATATGTTTTTATGTAGATATATTTTTAGAATTTATATTTAAATATATTTATAATTTATATACGTTGACATTTATATACATTGACATTTGTATATGTATATATGCACACAGCTTATACGCAGAGATAGTCACAAATTAGACAATGCTCTTAAACTTTATTTGTAAATGCCAACAGATGTGCACTTTGATAATAACATGGTTTAGGAGGACAATCTTAGTTAACAGGTGTCTGAACGCTTACTTCTAAAATACTGTATATTAAAAAGGCACAACCGGTTCGATAGGACCAAAATTTGTCTGTACAAACAATCAAGAGGTACAAATACAGTATTTGGTAAATTACTGGGTACACTCGGGTCTATGCAAATGCGTTTCCTCTTCCCAGCAGAAATTATGTATATTTCTAGAGCTATTTGCAAAATAAATCAAAACCAAAATCACCCTGGTAACGGAGACAATCGAGCAAACTACAGGATTTTAACTTACACTAGTTTCATACAATCATCTTCAATCTCCTCCACTGCTTTTTTTGTTTTTCCTTCTTTTTGATGTGATGCAACTATCAGTGAGCAGATGTTTCACAATAAAAGCCTCAGCAGTCAGAGCAGCAGTGAGGAGAACCGGGCCGCTCGGTTCAGAGCGTCCTCATCGACCGCATTCATGGTTTACCTGTAAACAACAGTCAGCTTCCTCTCTTCTAGACAGAGCACAGGACATGCTGGCATGGCAAGTAAAACGGGTAGTGGGACGTATATATGTGTGTCTGTCTGTGTGTGTGTTGTAAACAGAGGAAGACAAAACAAAGAACACAATAAACAAAAAGCTGGCAGTAGATTACGCTGGAAGGCCAAATCCAGGGAGCAACATGAACCATGTCGAAATATCACACAAGAGCTGGGGTTAGTAAAAGTGGTGATGCTGTATAGTCCATCCATGATGAATGATATGTGTTGTCGGACTACTAAACTTCTAATATCAACCGTCACTGAAAGTACTATTTACAATTTAGAGAACCGGGTTCTTGTGGTTCTGGCCACCATTCATATCCGTGATAAACACACTGTACTCTCAAAGGTATTTGCTGAGATCGGGCAAAACTGAGGCAGGAGACGTAAAGCTGCGACCTGAACCCGGCTCGCACCCGGGTCTTCAAGACCCACCAACAGAACTGGAGCCCAACAGCTAGAGACCCACGAAGACCGGAAGAGTTAGGAGGGAAAGGTTGAATAAAATGTGAAAATAAGCAAACATGAACCCGAGCGTGAGCCGTAACACCTGTCTGGGTCGCCAACAAGGTCACCGGGTCAGGCCGACGTATCGGAAGAGGCGAGCGGTAGCATTAGAACCCCGAACATCCACCACGGTTCATTGGACCTTCCGTACTCACGGTACTTGTCTTCAGATAATATCATTTTGGGCTTTTTTATTTTTTTTGTCGCAATGTTTCCAGATTTCAGAAAAGTTCCGTGATGAGTGCGAAGGTCTTCGGAACGGCTATAAACCCAAAGTAAGAGCCAGAGGACATTGTGTCGTCTGCAGAGGAACTGGACAAGGAGGTCCCATCCCTTCAGACCGCAGCTTGTATCGGACAGGAAGTCACCGGCCGGCCCAACGGAGAGCCACGCGACGAGGAACCGGCATATACCCGGGTCTCTAGAGGTTCTCCCGTCGCGGGCTGCACGGCCAGCTCCCGTTCCAATGCATCGTCTGGAGTTCAATGAACATGGATACGAGTCTACGACAGTTCTACCACCTGTTTGATGTCTCACGTCAGCTTCTACTTGTTCCTAATGCTAGAGAATCACATCCACTTGTTCAGCGGGCCGCAGCCAGAACCTCCCAAATACCCAACGCCAGACAGAGTTCCCTAGAGCGCCGACTCCGGGACCGACCGACTAGGCGCTGTGAACCACGGAGTTCTCCAAAGTGAAGTCGTACTGGAAGCTCGCCAGGTTGTAGTTCCCGTCCCGGGACAGCAGCACGTCGGGCATGAGGGGCAGCGCCGCCTGCACGGCCAGGACGTGGGGCGCCAGCGTGAAGGGGACGTCCCCGAGGAGGTCCGGGAGAGCCTCGGCGACCGGCGCCACGGCGGTCGGCGGCGGCGGCGCCGGGTGAGTTGTGCCGGCGGGTGGAGCTGGATAGGGCGGCTGTGAGGGGACAGGACACACGGAGGCGTTACCTTCAGAAGCACTTCTGCTCCTCGTCTTGTCACAACGACTCTAGAGACGGCTTCGTCCTCAACTCAACATCCTCACAAACATCTCATGCGATCCTTAGGAGACCTTCGACAACCCCACGAACCCCCAGGTGGCCTCTGTGCGTTGCATTGTGGTTCATCACCGCAATGCTTAAATAGAGCTGGACGTCAATCAAACGTCGAGACATCTTTGACCAAACACTTCGATATCGACGACATTTTCCGTTGACTATTGGTGCAAAATAGGGCTGCATGGTGGTGTAGTGGCTAGCACTGTCGCCTCACAGCCAGAGGGCCACGGGTTCAATTCCCGGTCTGGGCGGTCCTTCTCCGGCTTCCTCCCACAGTTCAAAGACACGCAGGTTAGTTGAACTCTAAATTGCCCGTAGTTGTGAATGCGAGAAGTGGGCGGAGTCTCAACTACACCATGGCCCTGTTGAGACTCCGCCCACTCTTCTCTACAGGAGGTCTGGATCGTGGTCCATGCCGACTACCAACTATTCATACACTGTCATATTCATTGATTGTGTTTTTATTTGTGTGTAATGATTCCTTCTGGTCACATGACATCTATTGTTCTGTCCATCCTGGAGAGGGATCCTCCTCTGTTCTCTCCTGAAGGTTTCTTCCCTTGTTTTCCCCCTGAAGGGTTGTTTGGGAGTTTTTCCTGATCCAATGTGAGGTCAAAGGTCAGGGATGTCTATATGTACAGATGTCCTTCTGTACACATTACATCTATTGCATCTGTCCATCCTGGAGAGGGATCCTCCTCTGTTGCTCTCCTCCAGGTTTCTTCCTTTTTTTCCCTGAAGGGTATTTTTTTTTTTTTTCCTGGTCCGTGTTTGGTTTGGGGCAGGGATGTCTATGTGTACAGATTGTAAAGCACTCCGAGACAAATTTGTAATTTGTGAAATTGGGCTATACAAATAAACTGAATTTAAACTGAATAGATTGTAAAGCCCTCTGAGGCAAATTTCTAATTTGTGAAAATGGGCAATACAAATAAACTGAACTGAATTGAACTTAATTGAATGGTTGTCTGTCTCTGAGTTCCCTGCGATGGACTGGCGACCCTGCCTTCGCCCAATGTCTTTAGAGAAGGATAAGCGGTTTGGATAAGGGAATGGAATTGATGCAAAATAGTAATAATAGTAATGGCGGTCCCTCGGGTTATGGTGACACAAGCCTCCCTTGGAGCGTGGTATTCTGTCCTCAGTCATGTTCTAGTTCATTTCTTGTTTTGCACATTCCAACATGCTGGTCCCAATTCAAACCCACGCCTCAGTGGCGTCGTGACATTAAAGACTGCAATGGAGCACGTGGAGGTGCTTTCCCATGGCCACAGACTTTCTGTGTTCATTCCACTGTGGAGACTTACGCCCTGAACGGAGTCAACACCGAGGTGTGAGGTCTCCAAGCCCCCGAGGGAAGGAGGTTACTGACACTTAGTGCCCTCCATCATGGACTATGGCAGTGGAGTGGAGCCAATGGGCAGCAATGTCCTGGGTTCAATGTCTACCATCTGACCTTCGCTGCATCCCCCTCGCCTGTTTCAAAGACCGGCCTTCAGAGGAGAGAGAGTCCTCCAGAGTGGCAGATTTAAGATGTTGTTATTGTGCTCTGTCGTGTAATTAGAGGCAAATGTGAGGAGACTAAATGCAGAGGAGATGTTACAGGAAATGCTTATTAAGAGATTTCCCTTGGGACCAGATCAGCTTCTCTGAAGCAAAGCACCAAATAAAGACGCTCCAGCTGGGAATGATCGGGATGTTTGGAGCGACGATGTAAACAGACGTCCTTTTGGTCCTACGTTCCTGCATGTCTTTATGGTTGGTTGAATGTTATTATCCGGCTCCAATCCACCAGGAACATTCACGCTGCAGTGAATCTAGAGACGTTTAGGTGAAAACCGACGCTCATCTTCTTCTACACACGAATCTGATCATCATTTTATTATTTGAATCTGAAAGCCTCCCCACGCTCACCCTGAACGGCTGCACGATGACGTTGGTGGACGGCTGCGCGATGTTGCCGCTCTGCGTCGTCCTCCTCTGCTCCGCCGGCGGCTCTCCTGCAGCGGGACGGGGGCAGACAGTCAGTCGTCAACGTTATTCACTGAAGGTGCAATGGGTAGATCATGGCCGCCTGCTATAAAGACCTCCACCACTAAATGTACAGTCATAACAATATCAACAGAAAGCACCGACCAACAGCAGCGCTGTATCGATGCAAGACGTTAGCTACCCGGGTCCGCTTGGCTCGTTTGTTTATTGGGTTACATTCAAAGTGGCAGAAACCAGAACAATGACTCCTCATTTGGTTTGGAGATGCTGTCATGGAGACAATACATCAGATCCCTCTGGTCTAGAGGCTGAAACACCGAGTCAGTGGATGTGTGAGTGAAGAGTTAATGCCTCCTCCTCCTCCTCCTCCTCAGGGCCAACCTGACTCTGTCCAGAGTGATGTCATCGTCTCAGCTGAGTGTGCAGGAGGTTTTCCTCTGGGACTCAACGAGCCCCAAAGCCCTCTTGTGTGCCCATAGATGATGTCATCAACCACCAGATCCCCAACAGCAATATATATATATATATATATACTAAGGCTGTCAATCGATTAAAAAAAATTAACTAATTACTCGCACATTTTGAAATTGCGATTAATGAATCGCGATTAAAAGTTGTTTCCTTCTTTTTAAAGACAAAACTTCACACAGAGCTGTGTTTTCAAAGAGGCTCCTACATATACAGTGCCAGCGAGGTATTTCTGATTGATTTAATGTTATCTTCATTGAAAAAAACAATGCTTTTCTTTGAAAAATAAGGACATTTCTAATTGATCCCAAACTTTTGAACGGTAGTGTATATGTGTTTATATATATACATATATATATATGTGTGTGTATATACATACACTTATGTGTTTATATATATATACATATGTATATATATATTTGTGTTTGTATATATATATATATACACTACCGTTCAAAAGTTTGGGGTCACTTAGAAGTGTCTTTATTTTTCAAAGAAAAGCACTGTTTTTTCAATAAAGATAACATTAATCAAAAATACACACTATACATTGTTAATGTGGTAAATGACTATTCTAGGTGGAAACGTCTGGTTTCTAATGAAATATCTCCAGAGGTGTATAGAGGCCCATTTCCATCAACTATCACTCCAGTGTTCTAATGGTACATTGTGTTTGATAATCGCCTTAGAAGACTAATGTCTGATTAGAAAACCCTTGTGCAATTATGTTAGCACAGCTGAAAACAGTTATGCTGGTGATATAAGCTATACAACTGGCCTTCCTTTGAGCTTGAAGAACAAAATTAATACTTCAAATATTAATCATTATTTCTAACCTTGTCAATGTCTTGACTATATTTTCTATTCAATTTTCAATTCATTTGATTAATAAAAGTGAGTTTTCATGGAAGACACGAAATTGTCTCAAACTTTTGAACGGTAGTGTATGTGTATATATATATCTTCTTACTTGTATAATCACCTGAAACTGAGAATCGATGTGTTTCTATGAGCTTAGATTAAGTCGTTTATGCCTCCATAGGAAACCCGTCATCTTCATGGAGTGCATCATGTTTCTACAGAGGCCCAGAAGGGACAAACTAGCTCCAGCTCGTCTTTCATGTTTCAGTTTACCTGAAGGCCAGGCTGCAGTAACATGAGCCACCACTAGAGCGCACTGAATTCTACACACCGTCATGAGAGGACAGGTTCACATTGTTGCAGCCTGTCCTGAAATGACAGTCAAGTGCCGACATGCACAATGAAAGGTGTTGTTTGCTATGATCATACATACAAGCAAATATTATTTTTAATAATCTGCATTTCATTTTTGCTATTACTCAATAAATTATTTTGTTTAAAAAAATGTAAATATTTAAAGAAATTCACCAGCCCAAAGCAACGAAAGGTAAAGCGACACAAAGGCGAATAACACGCACGCACGCATACAAACAAGAACGGGCACTCGGTAGAGCGCATACCTTCGCCGCAGCCACATTTTGGCATTAGTTGCATGCCAATTGGATAAAAATTGACCGCGTTATGGTAAAAAGAAGATGTTGACCTTGATCTTTGACCCAATCGATCCCAATATCTAATCAAATGGTCCCCGGATAATAACCAATCATCCCACCAAATGTCATGCGATTCAAAGAAGATTTGGACATGTTCATGACCTTGACCCGATGGATCCCAAAATCGTATCAAATGGTCCCCGGTTAATAACCAATCATCCCACCAAATTTCATGCGATTCGGTTTAATACTTTTTGAGTTATGCGAATAACACACAAACACACACACATTTATAAAAAAACACAGCGATCAAAACATTACCGTCCGCATTCTGCGAAGGTAAAAAACATGGACAGCAGTGCATTGCTCCGGTCTGTTTGACTGCCTCTCCAGTCCTACGTACTGTCCCTTTAATGGTCCTGACGCATCACGCGGCTCCAGATAGACCCGTCCTCTTTGGCAAAACAGCAGGAAATCAAAACGAGCGACACTAATCCTCTTAACATCTTAAATAAATGAGCTCACATTCAATAAACCAAACCGATTCATTGGGAAACGACAGCAGATTCATTTCAAGTCAAAATAAGTTATTTGCAGCCGTCCTTTCCACGAGAAGCGCCATCCATAATGGACTCTGTTCATATCTCTGAATCATATTCAGAAAGACATATTCGTAGAGTTTGACCTACTTGTTGTATTCTGTTTGTACTCCCGCCTCCTTGTTGCATCATCCTGCAGACACGTCTGAAATGAGTTGTCTTCTGTTCACATTCGTTGTTGCGCAATGAGGAGGCTATTCTGAACAAGCTGCTAATCACATTCGATTTCAGGGGTCGTCCTTTATAAATACATCTCTACGACGAGAGCATGCACAGTGATGATGGGGACAGCTCAGTGGTGGTCATGTGACCCAAGTATCACATGTGATGAGTGGTGCTATGATATATATATATATATATGATGGAATCTCAAGATCTCCATACTGTGATGAGGACCACTAGATGTAAATAAGGGGACCGTAAGTTCCGATAAAATTGAGCCAGGGGCACCGAGTCATTCCCTGTATCTGTGTCACATGGGTGTCACATGGGTGTCGCCGCCACTCGATGTTTACACTGCTGTTTGCCGTGTAAACATCGAGCGGCTAGATATGTTAACGTCTAATGTTAGGAAAATAAATCGGGAAAAAAATAATATTACAACAATAACTAAATCTTGTATCCGAGGAGGGTTGAGAGGCTGTGGCCACGCCCACTTCCGAGACAGGTTTTGCATCATTAAAGATCTTCATGAGTCAGTGAACGCGTCATCACACCGAACTCCATTCAACACGCCGTCACTCTCACAGCGCCTTAAAGGCATCGCTGTGCTCGGGCAGGAGGAGCCACGTCAAGACCGATGACTACACTTCCCACCATGCCTGTTGTTTGGTGATGTCATTGTATAGAACATTTGAAAAGACATACACAGTAATCTAGACTATGTTACATGAGATTAGATTAGAGTGCGTTTCTCACCCACGATAACAAAGCCTCCATCCGCTTCCTTCTCTGGGGTTGCCTTCTTGGAGTCTTTCCGGAGTCCAAGGAAGCTCAACATGATGCCCTTCTGTTAAAGGAAGACATCGTGAGAGGAGGCATTACGTCATCGACTTCAGGTGCCATTTGGATAGTTGGGAAGAGAGACAGCTGAGCTATGATTATATTTACATTCAACTTTCTGCCAGCACTTTCTGAGATGCTTTTAGCGAACTCGCGCCACAGAAAAAGGGACAGTAATACTGTATTGTATCTAAATGAAAGGACGCTCTTACCTGGTGTTTGTCTTGTCGTCTTGACTTTCAGAGGCGGACAATACTTCGGTTCATAGTTCGCTCGTGTTTTAGTTTCGTACGTTCGGTTTCTTTTGGTCCCTGTCGGGTCAGCACGGCCCGCTAGCTTTTATAAACCACAACGTTATAACCTGATTTTTTTTTTCCGTCCGTACTTTAACCGTGAAACCTCGTCCGTGTTATGTTGTGGCGCTGACGTCACTGACCATGACACGGTCCGTGTTCGTGTAGAAACTATAACGCTGCCGACAGTTCCGACACAAGCGACGCTGTGGGGAACATGGAACAGAACTCTTGGGGTTTGTTTCCGGGGAACACAATGTCAGAGCACAAAGATGGAGGCGTTAGATTTCTACCCCTGGGTCTGCCGTAATTACAAACCCAGTGGCTTTTCAACGTGGATGGCGAAACCCCGCTCGCGTGAGCTTGTGTGTTACGTAAAAAGGAGTCAACTAATTATATTTCCCGCGCGATACTGTTCTGTGAAGACTTCCGTACCAGAAAACTCGTGAAGATGGCAGGAATCCTGGAGCTCCCCAAAACTCGAGTGACCTGCGCGATGCTGTCGCAGTACATCAGCAGACCGGTCTGCTTCGTCGGGCGCGTGGAGAAGGTGAGTCCAGCCGGAGCCGTCATGCTATCTGAACTGCTAGCTAACCGGCTAAACACAGAGCGCTTCTCCCGCTCCGACAGGTTCACCCGTCGGGGAAATCCTTCACGGTGGCGGATGGAGAAGGAAAGATAGCAACGGTTGAGCTGAACGACCCTGTGAGTACGACTCACTTCCTGAACCCGGTCACGAAGCTTCGTTACGTGGCTGCTAAGTGTCGTTATTTGACTACTTTATGACGTAAACTTCTTAAACCTGAAATGATTTTCCAATAATTTAATAAACCAGTTTCTGTAGGGGACTCAAACGCACCATCTCTGACGTCATGGATAGCTTGTCAGAAAGCCACAGTAACAGCTACTGTTTTTTTAATATTAAAAAGGTAAACGGTATATATTATAAAACGTTCTTACTCCACTGTATTTTAAAATGATCTGCGTTTGGTACTACATTACATTAGTCCTATTACTCCATCTTTCAACATAATAATAATATTACAATATGCTTTTAGGACTGCATTACATTAGTACTATTACTCCATATTTTAACATAATAATGTTAAAATAATATGCCTTTAGTACTACATGTTATTCATACTATTACTCAATCTGTTAACATAATAATTATTATTATTATAATAATATTAAAAGAATATGCAATGAGTACTACATTACAGTCATACTATTACTCCATCTTTTAACATAATCATAGTATTAAAATAATAGGTTTTAGTACTACGTTACATAAGTAGTATTACTCTATCTTTTAACATATTCATAGTGGTCTAATATGATGAGTGTTCTCTTCCCCCAGCTTGAAGAAGAGCTGAGCGGCATCGTGGAGGTCGTCGGCACGGTGTCCAACAAAGGAGCGATAATGGCCGTCACGTACAACCTGCTGCGGGAGGACCGGGGCGTGCCCTTCGGTAGGTTCTGCTTTCTTACTCCGTCCGGGGACCCGGGCCGTCCGCGGAGGTTCTGAAGTGTTTTCCGTCTCATCCCACAGACCTAGAACTCTACGCCGAAGCCCTGAAAGTGGTCCACGAGTTCCCGCAGCACTACCCATTCCAGGTGGTGGCGAGCGGATGAGCAGCTCACCGGAGGCTCAGTCCACTCTGTGAGGAGAAGTCCAGTTGTACTAAGGAGAGTCTGTAAAGTTCTGTTGGTAAATTAAAAACATGTAAAGACCATATGGAAGTTTATTTATTTGTGTGGGTGTGTGTGTTAACATTTATTTTAAAAAATTACCAATCATATCTATAGAAATGGGACATTTCCCATGTTTCTTACTGTGTTTAAGTAAGCCGCTGGCTGAGGGCCCTCTGGTGGGGGAGGAGACAGGAAGGAGGTCCAAAGTGTTTCACAGCCTCATAACTGCTAAATCTATATTTCTGTAATTCACAGTGAAAAGGGAAAGCAGTCGGTACTCTACTCAAACAACAGCTGCACTATTAGAATATGAGAGTGATGCATGTGACGTAATAAGAGGCCTAAAAACATTGTAGGCGTCTAATCTCTTTGTAACCACATCAATCAATATGGAAATGACATGAACTGACACGTCCGTGTTGTCCGACGTGACGATGGAGCCACAGGCTGGATGTGAAGGCATTTCCTGGATCTTCTCCCCGTCCCGCCGGTAGCTCGACCGCATCCCTCTCTCCTCGTCCACGATGTGTTTCCTCTCTGACATGTGACCTCCAGTTTGATGGTAGAACCCGTTAATTAAAACAATAATCACAGATTCCAATGGACTATCAGAACCAGTATTGTGCTGTTCCTTGAGCCTGGATGAGGAGATGCCTTTCCTCTTTGTACCAGCAGGTGGCAGTATATGTGTGTAAACCGTCTTGGATAATGATCTTCTAGGTCAGGGTTCCCCAACCCCCGGTTGGAACCGGGCCGCGGAAAAAATGTGAATAAATAAAGTTTTAAATTTATTTATTTAATCAGTAGGAAAAATATATTAATTTGAAAAAGGACCGGATCCACCCGTGTGTACGTCTGAGCCGCGTTCAGGAGTCTTAAAGTTTGGGTTTATTGCTGCAGGCGAGTCTCACGCGCCGAACCCTCTGCTGGCGGCACATTTCAGTGACAAAGAATCTTAAAACATATTCAACCTGCTCAATGAATTCTGTCACTTCAGGGAAATGACAACTGTTTTCAAGTTGGCCGATAAAGTCGCTGCTGTGTGGGCGAGTGAACAGCGGAATATTCTCCATGTTTCAGACGTTGACCGGGTGGAAGAGGCTTTTAAAAGAGTTTGAGCGGTACTCCAACCACAAAAGACCCGACTGCAACAGAATAGACCTGCAACCCATTTATAAACAAACCCACCCGGTGAATCGAGCCGTCCGAGCTAGAAGAACATGTGTTGGAGATGAAAATGACGGTGGCCTTAAGGGACATTTCACACAACTCTGCCGGTGTTCTAATGACAGCGACCAGAACTCGGTGAGGAGCAGCGGACCAAACACACGTCTGAGTCGCCGTCTCCATTAGCGGCTCGTTGCAGGTAAACAAGCGCACGGCTCACACTCATTCGGCCTAATGAGGAGTTGTAGTTTTGGCACTTTATGCCCTTCGTATAATTGTATGACGTCATATTTATTACGTCATTTATATTGCCGGTCCGTGAAAATAATTTCTGACACGGAACCGGTCCGTGGCTCAAAAAAGGTTGGGGACCGCTGCTCTAGGTTATTGATGAGTTTATCAATAACCTAGAAGATCATCATCCTGATCACCTCTCACTTTGAATACAGAACCAGTTTTACTTTGACATAAAGTCCAATTGATAAAAATTGCAATAAACAATCTAATACAATACACTACTTTAATACTACTAAGTGTTGTTTGTCAATAGGTGAATGATGTCATGGCTCCTCCCACAGTGTATGAATGGGTGAATGATGTCATGGCTCCTCCCACAGTGTATGACTGGGTGAATGATGTCATGGCTCCTCCCATCAGTGTATGAATGGGTGAATGATGTCATGGCTCCTCCCATCAGTTTATGACTGGGTGAATGATGTCATGGCTCCTCCCATCAGTGTATGAATGGGTGAATGATGTCATGGGGCGGTACCGGAGCTGCATTCCGGCTTCATCCAGTACCAGAGGGTGTGTGTGTGTGTGTGGGGGGGGGGGGTCAGGTGTAGCCTGGAGGAAGCTAGCTGCCCCGTTCCCAGCATGTCCAGACACTGCTGGTCATGTTGCTCCGTCTGCTCCGCCTCACACACGTTGTCGTGGTAACGTCTTCATACACATTCCTTCTCTTTTCCAATGTGTTCTTTTCTTGCTCTACTTCAGGATGACATGTAATATAAAGAAGGAACTCGTTTGTTTCTGGGTTCAGGGTCCAACAACATGTTCCACTCCTTCCCGTGAACTCTACAGCCCCGACTCAGAGAGCCATGTTAACCCACCGGGCTCAGGGCGAGAGCCTCGGAGGCCCAGAAGGGACCAGAACCCTCTGACTGGGAGACCATGACAGCCTCATGTCATCATCGTTCATCAAGAATATATGAAACGTTTGGATTTTATTTTGTGTCTCTGTTTGTGTGTGTGTGTGTGTGTGTATATATATGTATAGATGTGTATGTGTATATATAATAATAATAATAATAATAAATTTAATTTATAACGCACTTTACATCCAACGAAGGATCTCAAAGTGCTACATTGCACAAAAAGGGGAAAAACTAAAAACAAACAAAGGAGAAGAATTAAAATAAATAAAATAAAACCAAACATAAATGACTTTAGAGTTTAAAAAGTAGTCAATCAAACGCTTTTCTAAAAAGATAGGTTTTCAGGCCTTTTTAAAAGAATCCACAGTCTGCGGTGCCCTTAAATGGTCGGGGAGAGCATTCCACAGACTGGGAGCAGCTGTACAGAAGGCGCGGTCGCCCATGGTTCGGAGCCTTGTCCTCCGAGGCTGGAGGAGGTTGGCCAGTCCAGAGCGGAGATGGCGTGGGGAGGATTGGGGGGTGATGAGTTCTTTAAGGTAGAGGGGGGCAGTGCCATGGAGGCACTGGTGGGTCAGCAGGGAGACTTTGAATTTAATCCTGTACTGGACCGGTAGCCAGTGGAGGGATTTGAGGGCGGGTGTGATGTGGTCGTACTTCCGCACCCTCATCAGGATCCTAGCAGCACAGTTCTGGATGTACTGCAGCTGCTGGATGTTCTTGCTAGGGATCCCGATGAGGAGTGCGTTGCAGTAATCCATGTGTTTATGTGTCTATGTCTATATATATATATATATCATTGTGTCCTGTTTTTAATATATTTTATTATGTTTATGTCTGACATTTTTGTATTTGTTTTATGTTAATATATCTAAACCAATAAAAAAATGTAAGTGAAAAATAATAATATCTATAACACGTTGATTATTGCAGCTTGAAGTTGGTTTTTTTATATGAACTGTTGCGTCATTATTTAAAAAATATTTCTCGAGCATTCAGGACTGTGGGTTGAGTTGCCGTGGCGACGGTGACATTCTTTGTTGCTCCTGCAGTACGAGGCGCGTTGTCTTTCACACACAAACACCTGAAACCGTCAAATAAAATGACCGTCTTGATCCTGATGGTCCCTGCTGACTGGACACACTCCTCCCCCACCCATCACTCACCCATCCCCCAGGGTGAAGTGTCTTGCTCAAGGACACGTCGACTAGGGCGGGGATTGAACCACCAACCCCCTGATTGGAAGACGGCCCTGCTGACCACCGACACGCAGGCCCCCTTGTGTGTTTTAGTGTCTGAATTCATTCCTTCATTGTTTTTGGATCGATCACGAAGAGCTTCTGGCCACCGCTAGCCGTGTTCAGGTTCGGACTCTGGACGCCACCCTGGACGCCACTCTGGGCCACCACCACTCTGGACCACCACCATTCTGGACGTCACTCTGGACCACCACCACTCTGGACCACCACCATTCTGGACGTCACTCTGGACCACCACCATTCTGGACGTCACTCTGGACCACCACCACTCTGGACCACCACCATTCTGGACGTCACTCTGGACCACCACCATTCTGGACGTCACTCTGGACCACCACCATTCTGGACGTCACTCTGGACCACCACCACTCTGGACCACCACCATTCTGGACGTCACTCTGGACCACCACCACTCTGGACCACCACCATTCTGGACGTCACTCTGGGCCACCACCACTCTGGACCACCACCATTCTGGACCACCACCATTCTGGATGCCACTCTGGACGCCACTCTGGGCCACCACCATTCTGGACCACCACCATTCTGGATGCCACTCTGGACCACCACCACTCTGGACGCCACTCTGGGCCACCACCACTCTGGACCATCACCACTCTGGACACCACTCTGGACCACCACCACTCTGGACCACCACCATTCTGGACCACCACCATTCTGGATGCCACTCTGGACCACCACCACTCTTGACGCCACTCTGGGCCACCACCACTCTGGACGCCACTCTGGACCACCACCACTCTGGACCACCACCATTCTGGATGCCACTCTGGACGCCACTCTGGGCCACCACCATTCTGGACCACCACCATTCTGGATGCCACTCTGGACCACCACCACTCTGGACGCCACTCTGGACCACCACCACTCTGGACCACCACCATTCTGGATGCCACTCTGGACGCCACTCTGGGCCACCACCATTCTGGATGCCACTCTGGACCACCACCACTCTGGACACCACTCTGGACCACCACCACTCTGGACACCACTCTGGACCAACACCACTCTGGACGCCACTCTGGGCCACCACCACTCTGGACACCACTCTGGACCACCACCACTCTGGACGCCACTCTGGACCACCACCACTCTGGACACCACTCTGGACCACCACCACTCTGGACGCCACTCTGGACCACCACCACTCTGGACACCACTCTGGACCACCACCACTCTGGACGCCACTCTGGGCCACCACCACTCTGGACGCCACACTGGACGCCACTCTGGACCACCACCACTCTGGACGCCACACTGGACACCACTCTGGACGCCTCCCCTCTGGGCCCACTCGATGTTGTAACCGTCTGATCGGGGTTACGTGGGTCCCGGTCCGGGTTTATATTCTGGTGCAGTTTGATATTCACATGAACACAACGCAGAGGATCACAACACAGCCACCAACCAAAAGCGAGAGATCTAGACAAAGATGAGCAGAAGATTTAAGAATAAAAATGATCCGCGAATGTAAAAAACAAGAAATCCCATTTCCTAATTTCTTTTCTAATTTTTCAAAACAGGGTCCGGCTCCTCTCCAAGTCTCCACCGGGAGACGCGGCTCCCACGGCGAGTGGGCCGGCCCACGCGGCCGCCGGCAGAAATGATGGGAATGCCGACGTTCCCGCCGGCGTGTGGAGTTGGGGTGACACGGGACCCGAAAATTGTGAAATGACCAGAGCGGGATTTGGTTCCCACAGAGGGCCGAGCTGCTGTCTGGCCTGTGAAAAACAAACTGTTGGTCTTATCAAATTATGTAGAAGCCGAAGCGCCCGGTGCCGTCGCGGCCGCCGGCCGTGTTGTGTTAGCCGTCTGCACACGGCGGTACCGGCCCGCCTCGGCCCGCCGCTACACACACAGCACAACGAACGCGCAGTCAACGCGCTTTCATCTGACCTAAAACAACTGTGCCACTGTGATTCCATACGTGTCACAGTGAAGGATTCTGGGCCTTTTGGGCTTCAGGCCGTTAGCCGGGCGAGCGTGACTACAACAATAAAACATCAACATTTAAAAGTTCACTCTTGGAAGATGAAGTTAAAAGCCATCTTTTATTTAATTTATTTTACAACCACAGTTCCGTGATCGGTGTGAATTCTTCATCTTCTGATGAAGATGAGGTGCCAGCGCTCTCGGTACCCGTCACATGGACCGATAGGCTTTTAGCACACGCGTGGTGTCTTTTCACAATAAAGCTCTTGAGGGGGAAGTCGGACAGCGTTACCGTCGATGACCAGAGGGGGCGACTCACACGGCTTATCGACCAACAGGCTTGACTCCTCCCACTAAACCAACCGTCGGCTCCCTGAGGCGTTGACATCAAATATATTTACAAAATGTTGCTCAGAGCAAAATCTTTCAAAGCGAACACCTCTAATCTTATTTTGTTTTCTTAAATATTCTTTTAACTAAAATGCAGCAGGTATCGACTCTTCTACCATGTGGAGGGTCACGACCTCCACAGCTGTGTGTTGACCTCCATGTGGCCGACACATGACAGGGAACTGTCTTCCTCCTCTTCATAAGAGATGGATATTGTAATAACAGGTCAAATAGAAGTACAATGTCATTATTCTTCATTTTCTACATTTTAATTCATCATCTAGTAATCTAGTAAAATAGAATCAAACCAGATGACATGAATAAAATATTACAACATTCTGCAATCAATTATTTAAAAAAATTATATTTATTTGTAAGATTTATGTTTATTGTATATACAAATATAATATATATATATATATAAATCTAAAATATATATAAATATGAAGAAGAAGAAAGAAACAAATTAATTCATGAAAAATTAATTAATTAATGAATACAAAGAATAATATATATATGTTTATATATATATTTTTTTTTATTGTGATCAAATCTTTGATTGGTTTTCGAGATGTGCTCATGCAAAAGAAAAGATGTACACACTGTATGTACACAAAGGTACCAAAAACATACCAAAAATAAAATAAATAATATATATATAAATACGGGTAGACATGCAAAGACGTGCACACATGTTAACATATATATGCACCAACCTGCATACCTTAATACACACACACACATAAATACTGTTAATGTACCCCCTCCCCCCACATACATCTCCAGATATTATATAAGGGGATGTATTATATTAGGATACAATTATATATATTGATACATCTTGCTTAAAGCCGTGGACCAGGATGACATAGCTCTTTCTTTAGCACCATAATTGACTGTGTGTCAATACTTTTGGAGACAGACAATTAAAGACCTGACGTAGGAATGAAAGGAGACTCGCTCGGCTCATTTTAAAGTTCGTTCCTTCTCTTAATGAAAAATACGTCAAGCTTTTATTGTGACGTTTTTACTTGTATGTCATGAACCTCCCCCTGGCCTCTAGTTATGAATGTGTGAGTTATAGAAGTGGAGGATCTCTGGAGCAGCGCTCATCGAGTCGTGTGGTAACCTTTTGCAGCGAGAGCTGTCCACGAGATCCAGGATGTCAGGACCTGAGCCCCTCTGTGTGGGTCATGGGAGCAGCTCGTCCAGGTTTCTCATACCCACTCCTTCCAGGTAGATCTCTCTCAGGTTGCTGCTCAGCATCGGCCTCCAGAGGACCGGTGGAGAGCGTCACTGAGGTGAGGTAACGCCACACGGCCAGAGAGGAAGGCTCTGCGAAGGGTCATTAGGACTGCGGAGAGGATCACTGGGACACAACCTCCTGCCATGGACTCACTGTCTGTGCAGCGCTGTCTGAGAATAGCAGAGGGAACCATCAGAGACTCACTCCACCAGCTCTCTCTGCAGAGAGGACAGTGTCAGATGATCTCTCTTCTTCCTGCCAGTCAGACTGAGGGCAACACTATTCAATTCAATTCAGTTTATTTGTACAGCCCATTCTCACAAATTACAAATGTGCCTCAGAGTGCTTTACAATCTGTACACATAGACATCCCTGACCTTTGACCTTTGAAACAACCCTTCAGGGGAAAAAAGGGAAGAAACCTTTAGGAGAGAACAGAGGAGGATCCCTCTCCAGGATGGACAGAACAAAAGATGCCATGTGACCAGATGAACAATAGATGTCATGTGACCAGATGATCAATATATGTCATGTGACCAGATGAACAATAGATGTCATGTGACCAGATGATCAATATATGTCATGTGACCAGATGATCAATATATGTCATGTGACCAGATGAACAATAGATGTCATGTGACCAGATGAACAATAGATGTCATGTGACCCGAAGGAATCATTACAGAGTTACAACACATTCAATGAATATGACAGAGTGTATGAATAGTTGGAAGTCGGCATATTCCACGATCCAGACCTCCACGATCCATCAGGCAGATGGAGGTAGAGAGGAGTGGGCGGGGCATCAGCAGGGCCGTGGTGTAGTTGGTAGTAGGCTAAACTATTAAATATGTGTAACAACTCAACACGACCTCACACACTTATCATGTGACACGTGTGACATATTATGACTGTCTACCATTTAAAACTGTCTCCAAAACTCGACATAAAACACACCTTTCTTGTTCTCGTACATATTACCACCTCCTGTTTCGTGTATTGTTTTATATTTTGTCTTTTTTTCTTTCTTATTATCGTGTTATTTCTAAACGGTTGCCTCAGAGCGCTGCACTTCATCTCCAACGGGTCTGGACTGCTGGTCGAGGCTGTGGTGGGTAAAATGTTTCAAATTATGTGTTTCCACAACATATATACATAGGGTGTATTAAACTTTTACATTGTGTTATATTAGGCTTAAATTACATCTACAAAGATGATTGAGAGGGCACACACAGCTCTCTCCCTCAGACAAGGGTCAACAACGCCAGACAGAGACAGACCCAGCGGCCTTGTGCTGCTCCAGTCTGAACCGGTAGAGAGGAGACTGCAGAGAGGACCAGGAGGCTCAGACACAATAACGATAAGAGAGACGAGGGGGGGGACGTGAGCAAGAAACCTCACATTCCTTAAAGAAACCAGCTTGGACTGGGACAGAGGTCACACTGAGGTCACACTGAGGTCACACTGAGTGACGAGAACTAATATGTAATGAGGGAGTGTGATGTATAAATAATATGTCAATGTGTGTGTTCGGGGCTTGGGAAAGACAGATGTGGAGGGAGGTCGTTGTCTTTAATACTGGACCCAGACCAGGTTTATTTGTGAAACTGTTGGTTACAAATAAATCTACGTGAATTGAACTCTGATCCAAACTCTCTGTGTCCTGTGGGTGTTACTGAGGTCCAGTGGGTGAGTATTCTGTGGCGTCTCACCAGCAGTCAGATAGGAGAGAGAAATAAGTTTATAAGCATCAGGTTAAGAGATTAGTCAGAATCGACCAAAAAGGAAGAATCCAGCCACAACAAGGCACACATGACAAAATAAAACCTTGAAACTTGAATCTTGACTCCATAAAGATTTGGTTTAAAACATCCTAAATATGTTTTTCCCTGACAGAAGCATGCCAGTCCAACAACTGACTCCATGTTCTGTCTTCCTCACCCTATAAGTCATTTTTAGTATGAGATTGTTTTTGTCTCATGCTGGTTTTCATAGGTTGCCAGTTGCAGTAACCTGCCACGTCGATGTTTGTATGACAGCATATGGATGAAGTCAATGTGTGTAAAGTTAAGAACCATCACTGGTGTCCAGCTCTCTTCACAAAAGCTGTGGAAAAGGAAGAATCTGTGATGAGCTGCACCACCGTGGAGCATCGAGCACTCAGGGTCAGGTGGTGGAGACCAAACAGAGCTCAAAGAGAGACAACACTCCCCCAAAGTTTATATTCACAACGTTTATCACGCGTTTACAACTGCAACCAGAGTCCATGCTCCCTCCACAGGGAATGGAAAAATGCTTATTTTAACGAGGAATTTACCAATTAATTCTTTAAAAATCAGACAATGTAATTTTCTGGATTTCCCCCCCTCATTTTGTCTCTCATAGTTGAGGTTTACCTGTGATGAACATTACAGGCCTCTCTCATCTTTTTAAGTGGTAGAACTTGCACAATTGGTGGCTGACTAAATACTTTTTTCCCCCACTGTATATATATATATAAATATATTATGTATGTATATATATATATATATATATATATATATATATTTATATATACTTTAAAAAATCTTTTTATTTCAGACTCATAGCAACAAACACAAATACAACAACAACATATCAAATACGATACAATACGAGGACACGGGTATAATATAATCATGGCAGTTAAAAAGTCACTCATACAAACACGTGTTTTAATGTTTCCTGAAACAATAAAAATACCTTGTATCCCTTTTAATGTTAGATTTCACTTTGCCACTTGCACGTTACGATTCACAGATAATCATTTAAATAACACAAATGATCTTCTTTTCATTTCTTTTTCAGTTATCTGATCATTCTTCTGTAAATAAGTTCTTATATTACAGATTATACATTATTATATATATATGTATTGCACCGGTGCTTCTCAAGGTGTTTAAGTTGCCGGTGTTAGTGTCGCATTGCCATCAGAATCCGGGACTAATGAAAAGTGGCTGCAGCTGCGTCCGGTTGCCTTCAAAATAAAAGCAGCTGGCGCGACACAGAAATACGAGCAGAGTTTTAAAAAATATAATCACAATTGTATATTGAACACATATCATAGTATGATTGTACATGTACAACTCTTGTTGTAAAAGACCTCGGTGTTGCTTCGTTTCTCAAGTGAAAGTCGTATTGTGAAGGGGTTCGACCGGAAGTCTTAGTTGTAATGAGGGTGACTTGACGTCGGCAAATCGGAGTCCAGAGCTCACACCGTCTGCACGCGCAGCACAGCAGCACCTGTTGGTCCCACTGATGGAATAACCCGGAGCGACACGGCACACAGGTAGGGTTACATATCATCACTATAATTACTGTTATTACTCATATTAATATACCAGCTATGTGTATGGAGTAGTGGTAACAGCAGCATGGCCAGTTTACTTGTGTCACACAACACAGGTATGATTCAAAAATATAAATACATGAATCATAGTAATTAGCTGGTGTGGAAGTATTTCAGCAGAGCAGTAGTTATATTACAATAGAGCTATACATAGAATCACAAATAGTCCAAGTATTGGCAGTAGTTGTAATAATTTGTAAAAGTAGAATTAAAATACCATGATGATATTATCTGAAGTAATTTAAGTTGTGGTGTTCATAGTAGGGGTGGGTGATACGAAATCCTGTATTGCATGAAATGAATAGAGATATTGTCAATGTGGCTAAAGTACTCACACAGGAACACAAACATCCCATAGTATACCACAGTGACACACATCAGTCCTTCTCGTTGGTTATAATGACCACACACAAGGAGAATATTAAAGGAATAGTTACCAGAAAAGCTTCATGAAATATATGTATTTTGTGGCGTGTTTTTATATATAGTCTTATTGTTTCAACCCCACTAGCGGTATCATTATATTACATCACATGTCATTTAGGGGACACTTTTATCCAAAGCGACTTACAGTAAGTGAATAAACCATGAGAACAAACTCAGAACAACTAGAATAGAGAAAGTAACATTTCTTCAAGAAAGCCAAACTACAAAAATACCATAACTAATACCATAACTAATACCATGAGTCAGTGTTTCCCCTAGGTTTACAGCTTCAGGGGGGGATGTGTTTTTAGTTTGTGGCAGGAGATGAAGAGACTTTCTGCAAAAGGTTGTGACTTGTTGAGTGTTTAGGTTAGACCATGTCCTGGGTGTGAGGCTAGACCATGTCCTGGGTATGAGGTTAGACCATGTCCTGGGTGTGAGGTTAGACCATGTCCTGGGTGTAAGGTTAGACCATGTCCTGGGTATGAGGTTAGACCATGTCCTGGGTATGAGGTTAGACCATGTCCTGGGTGTGAGGTTAGACCATGTCCTGGGTGTGAGGTTAGACCATGTCCTGGGTGTGAGGTTAGACCATGTCCTGGGTATGAGGTTAGACCATGTCCTGGGTGTGAGGTTAGACCATGTCCTGGGTGTGAGGTTAGACCATGTCCTGGGTGTAAGGTTAGACCATGTCCTGGGTATGAGGTTAGACCATGTCCTGGGTGTAAGGTTAGACCATGTCCTGGGTATGAGGTTAGACCATGTCCTGGGTATAAGGTTAGACCATGTCCTGGGTATGAGGTTAGACCATGTCCTGGGTGTGAGGTTAGACCATGTCCTGGGTGTAAGGTTAGACCATGTCCTGGGTATGAGGTTAGACCATGTCCTGGGTGTAAGGTTAGACCATGTCCTGGGTATGAGGTTAGACCAGGGGTACTCAACTTCGGAGGCCAAGAGGGCCACATTTAAACCACAACAGGTGCAAAGGGCCACACATTATTATTAACATATATTTGTACCATTTTATTCACTGTATTTACTACTGCTGTTTAATATGCTGTCTTGCTAGTCATTTTTAATGCATTCCAAAGCATCATGGAATATTTAACAAATATTCTCATTTTCGGTAACAAATGTAGTGTAGCGACTGCGTTTCCAAGGATGACAAGTGTTGGTCAAGCTGATGTTTTATTAACACTGGAGTGAATAACTTTGCATTGATGACATTGATAAAGTTTGCAATTGCTACTTTTCCTATTGAGAGCTCTGACTCTGCATTTCACAAATATTAATAACAATAACAATATAACAAACAACTGTTTACTTATTCCTAGTGAGAGCTCTGAGTGTGCATTCTTTTCACAAGTCCTTTCAGATCTGGTTGTTGCTCAGTTGTAGCTGCTCTGAGATAGTCTTCCAAATGTCTGTCAGTTAGACGGGAACGCTGCTTTGATTTTATTATTCCCATGGCAGAGAAGGAGCTTTCACACATAAGTAGATCCAAAGCAGGTCAGGATTTTCTGAGCACACAGGATTAATGCAGGGTTTGTGTTCCTCAGAACACAGGATATCCAGAATGTGTCAATGCTCTCCTCCTTGTGTCTTTCTTTGAGGATGTTGTTGTGCTGCAGCTCTATGAGTTGTTCCTCAAACGCAGCCCTTTCGACTCCAAATTGCCCAGATGTGACTGAGACTGAAGTAGCCTGTACGTCACAAGCAAAGGGATTCTCTGTGAATGCCAGCACGGGTTCCAAGGATTTAACGTCCGCGAACCGGGAGGAAAACTCCTCTTTCAATTCCATGAGGTAGGCGCAGTAAGGGGTGGGTGAAAATGAACCTGGTTGTGACACTTGGGCCTGTAGAACAGGAAAGTGTGTGAAATTTCCTACCTCAAGCTGCTGCGCAAACAGGCTCAGTTTGGTTTCAAATGCAGCCACATCATTCATCATCGGCAGAACCTTTTGTTTTCCTTGAAGCTTAAGATTGAGTGAATTCAAGTGACGCGTTATATCAGTCAGAAAAGCGGTGTTGTGCATGAATGTGTCATCTTCCAGGGGTGCCAGTAAATCACGTCGGCCCCTCTCTTCCAAAAATATGCGCACAGCTGGTAGCAGCTCCATGAAGCGATCGAGGACCTTTCCGCGACTAAGCCACCTGACCTCCGCATGCATCGCCAAGTCAGTGTATGCACTTTCAAACTCTTGGACCAAGGAACGGAACTGTCTGTGTTTCAATGCGTGTGCAAGAATAAAATGGACTGTTCGTGTCACAGAGTCCATTGTCACTTTGAGCTCTCCACCTCTCAGCTTGCTGCACAATTGCTCTTGATGCAAAATGCAGTGATATGAGAAGAAGTCCGGCGTTTCAGGATCTTTTCTGAGCAAAGCAATTAATCCTTTCTCCTTTCCTACCATCAGTAGTCAGAGAAACCAGCTTTTTTAAGTTGATGTTTTTGCCTGGTCCGTGAAAAAAGCTCATCATTGCAGAATACATATCCTCTCCCCATGTTTGCCCTGTTAGCGGTAGCAAAGCCAGCATTTCCTCGGCAAATGTGTCCTCTTTGAGAAAGCGCAACCAGACTATAAGCTGCGCGATGTCTGTGCGGTCGGTGGATTCATCGAATGCTAGACTAAAGTACTCGGCACTTTCAATGTCTTTTAGCAACTTTGATAAAAGATCGTCTGAAATGACTTCCACTCTCCTGGTCACGGTAGAATCAGACAACTGCAGCTTTGAGATTTGTCTGATGATGTCGTCCTTGTTGTTAAATTCAAAACAGTGATTCCGCACAGTCCGCAAATGTATTTTTAAGAAATTCTCCCTCTGTAGCTGGCTTCTTGGCTTTCGCAATATTCCAGGCGATGTTGAGCGAGGCCTCTGTAACGTTGTCGCTGCTTTTAACAACGCTGCGGAACATGGATTGCTGGGCTTGAAACCCACTGAGCAACGTTTGTATTTTGTTTCTCCTCAGGTCGCTGCCAGGTGGATAGGCATCTTTAAACTCCGGGTGAAGCTGTTCGTGATGGCGTTGTAAATTCGCTCGCTTTGAGACAGATATTGTTTTTTGACAGAGGAGACACATTGGTTTCCGTGTATCTCCACAAAAGCAAATTCACTTTTCCATGCAGAGTTGAAAACCCTGTTTTCGTCATCCACTTTCCTTTTCTTTGTCGCCATCATTAATTAAGGTGCAAAATATTTTAACAGATGAGCTGGCGCGATAAAAAGGCGGGAACTTAAATTAAAGGCGCACTACAATAATTTTCACACGATTTTGGTTGGCTAATTATAATTATTATGCATTTATTTTGGGGCGGCTGTAGCTCAGTGGGGTAAGAGGGCCGTCCCTCAACCGCAAGGTTGTCGGTTCGATCCCCGCTCTCCCCATTAGTTGCAAGTCGAAGTGTCCTTGAGCAAGGCACTGAACCCTCAGCTGCTTTCTGGGCGCTTCACCGCAGCCCACTGCTCCTTAATAACTAAGGATGGGTTAAATGCAGAGAACTAATTTCCCCTTGGGGATTAATAAAAATGTATTAAAAAAAAAAAGTAAAATAAATTTTTAAAAAACAAAACAAAAAAACAGGCATGTCGGGGGCCACAAAATAAGCGTCCGCGGGCCGCCTGTTGAGTACCTCTGGGTTAGACCATGTCCTGGGTGTGAGGTTAGACCATGTCCTGGGTGTGAGGTTAGACCAGGTCCTGGATGTAGACTGGACCCGATCTGGGTAAATTTATGGAGGTTGAAGACCAGTCGAGCTGCTGCATTCTGGATGAGGAGCAGAGGTTGGTGTCATCAACGTAGCTATGGTAGGAAAAGCCATGCGAGCGAATGACAGAGCCGAGAGAATTAGTGTACAGAGAGAAGAGGAGGGGACCCAGGACGGAACCTTGAGGGATCCCAGTAGTGAGAGGAAGAGGAGGGGACCCAGGACGGAACCTTGAGGGACCCCAGTAGTGAGAGGGCAAGGTTCAGACAGAGATCCTCTCCAAGTTACCCGATAAGTTTGGTCGTTGAGGTCGGATGAGAACAGGGAGAGTGCAGTGCCTGAGATACCAGGTCCTGAAGGGAGGAAGTAGGGATCTGGTGGTTCACGGTGTCAAATGCCACAAAAAGGTCCAGAAGGATAAGGACAGAGGAGAGAGAGGCTGCTCTAGCAATACCATTGCCAGAAGCACTGGCATGTAGTTTTGGCGTTAGATGCATGAGAAGCGTTGGCCATACCAACAGTAGTAGTTATAGTGGTAGTGGTAGTAGTGGTTGGTAAAAGCAGATGTAGAGGTAATAGTGATGATGTCAGACGGCAGCTGGAACAGAGAGCTGAGCTGTGGGACCTGTGAAGCCGGCCGATGGGATCCCAGTCCTCCCAGTCCAGATGCTGATGCTGATCCATTGATAAGTCTCAGAGTAGCATCGTGGACCGCTGACGCCTCTCTAACCGCCACTACGTTTTTTTCCAAGCTGAGCAGCCGGACTGAACGATGACTACGCGGTGGATCCTCGAGCTTCTGGTCCTTACGCTGGCCCTGCCAAGTCCAACCACCGCCCAAAACAGAAGGAGGAACGGACAGAGAGACGACAACCAGGTTTTCATGAATTATCCCAAAAGTAAGTGTTTGAAACAGCCTTGAACTGTATCAATGCTGTGTATCGGAGATACAGTGCACAGGTTATAGTCACTAATGACGTCTGGAGAAAGTCTGACATTATCTGAGCTTATTTCTACGGATCAGTGTTTTCACTGACTTAAAAGGGACATGTCATGCATTCTTTTCATGTTTGTACTTATATTTCGTCCCCTGCTTCATGGTCTGTGTGACTCTAAATGACCATAAAGTACTAAATGATGACATCATGCTGTATAGAAGAAGACTGGAAACTAGAGACTGAGACATAAACTCATGTTTACAATGTTTACTGAGGGAATACATCAAGAGAGAAGTAGAGTCACTATATAGACTTCTATACAACCAGACTTCTTTTTGTAACCGGAGGAGTCGCCCCCTGAAGTTCAATGGAGAGAATGTAGTTTTTAAGACACTAGCTTATTGGCTTTTCTCGGTAGAACCAGAGAACCGGAGGTAGGTGCCTGGGAAAGGCTATAACATTTTATATTTCTATGCCAGAACAAGGTAAATAGAGATGTACGTGTATCTAGTCTTCCGACCACTCAAAGCGCTTTAACACTACATGACATCATTCACCCATCCACATACTGATGGGAGGAGCCACCACTAAGTAACACACATCATAGTCACAGCTACGGGAGCAATTTTGGGGTTAAGTGTCCTCCCAAGGACACATCCACATGGGCTAGTGGAGCTGGGGATCGAACCGCCGATCCTCTGCTTAAAGGACAACCCTGTTCACCACCGAGCCACAGTCGCCCAAGGTCAAGGGTGTCCATATCTATGCCCTCTGACAGAAGCCAATCCCATCTAATAAGGAGATATATGCAGTGCTAAGTCCACTTGGATATTAACAGCACACACTCTAAACCTGATAATTCCGATAACATTTCAGAATACAGACCTGGAATGCAATCGAATTGTTATATTGTCACTACAACAAGTATGATTGGCTTTAGTGTCTGACACTAAGAGTCCTCAGTAATCCCCCTTTGTGTTGCACTGTTGTTGCTGGTGTTAACTTGTATTATGAGATTTTGTATAACTATTACGATCAATAAATTAAAGTGGGCGTGTTTTCTTTTGGGAGGGTAACTTCTCTATCGGAAGGCCAGAGTGCCGTGTAACCCGGCGACTCTGCTTCCTGGTCTCAACTCTGGGTATAAAGTATACAACTCAAATTCAATACGTCCGCTTTGACAGTAAAATACGTCAGTTAATATTGGCCATTGTATTGGGTAGGTTTAAAAAAAAAAAGATGTCTCGTCGTTGGCATTGGCACGTGTTGGATGGTTGAAGGTACCATCTGGTGGCCAAAGGCTTCCACCGCTCTGTGAACCATGCAGGTAGAAGCTCATTGCAGAAATGTGAACGTGCTTCAAACCTCTCCGACTGGTGGTTATAAGCCGGCTGTGTTGCGGCTCCTCCCTAGACCTGATCTGCCCGGTGGAGATCATGTTCATCGTGGACAGTTCGGAGAGAGCCAAATCTCTGCTGTTCGAGCGGCAGAAAGACTTCGTCCTGCGCTTCAGCACGAAGCTCCAGCGGCTGCAGTCGGCCGGCTGGCGCCTGCGTCTGCGCCTGGCCGCCCTGCAGTACAGCAGCACCGTGTCGGTGGAGCACAACTTCAGGGACTGGCAGGACCTGGACGTGTTCCAGAGCCGCGTGGCCTCCATGACCTTAATCGGCCACGGCACCTACTCGGCCTACGCCATCGCCAACGCCACCCGGGTCTTCGGCCGCGAGACGTCCTCCGGCAGCCTGAGGGTGGCGCTGCTGCTGACGAACGGAGCGGACCACCCGCGCAGCCCCAGCGCGGTGGCGGCGGCCTCCGAGGCCAAGCAGCACGACATCCGGCTGTTCGCCATCAGGCTGTCGGGCCCGCCGAGGGACGGCGCCATGGGGGCAAGACTGAGATCCATCGCCAGCGCCCCCCCGCAGCAGCACGTCTTCAGCCTCACCGACGGACAGCTTGATGACAGAATCTACAATGAACTGGTGCGTCATGGCCGTGTCACGGTTATTAGTCCAGAGGGTCAAGGGTAGTCCGAAATTTCACCAATGATGTCGTTGCACTCGCAAATGTACTGGCCTTTGAAATCCGTGGAGAAAACAGAGTGTAGACACTGAAATGTGCAACTAAAACAAGTGAGATGAACAATATATGGATAAACTATTCAATTCAATTCAGTTTATTTTGTAGAGCCCATTTTCACAAATCACAAACTCCTCTCAGAGGGCTTTACAATCTGTACACATAGACATCCCTGACCTTTGACCTTTGCCAGAACCAGGTAAATGGACCTGTACTTGTAGAGATCTTTTCTAGTCTTCCGACCACTCAAAGCACTTTAACACTACATGACAAATACTAAACACGGTCAGTTAATATTGGCCAATGTATTGGGAAGGTTCTATTGGAAATCCACAGCAGTTTTAAAGATGTCTCGTCATTGGCTGGAAAAAAGTCTTCCGAAGTGTTGAAGGTACCCTTTGGTGGCCAAAGGCGCCTACCGCTCTGTGAACCATGCAGGGCGAAGTTAATTATAGAAATGTTAATGTACTACCTGGGGGGGACTTCCAAATATAAGGGCTATTTTATTATGATGTTTAGATACACAACATATTTGATCTTACTACTATTCTCATTGATTGTACCTCAAAATTACATAATTATGAGTGAAGTGGACTTTTACAGTGAGTGGTACCAATAGTTTTAGAATAATAGTTCACATGTTTAGTGAGGAGCCTTCTTCTTCTACCGCTGGAACGCGCCAATACCAACATCCCCAGTTAGAGAAGGGGTAAAAACATAAAGCCCGGAGTTATTTGGGGTGAAATTCCTGCTTACTTTGACATAACTACCGCAGACATAAAGTAGAGGATGGATGTAGTCAGGGGAAGTATTTTTCCGGTGGTAATGTGTTATACGCTAGTAGTTAGTTAGTCCGGCCTTACGTTGATGATTCCTGATGGATTTGGACTTTGAGTGACTGTCGTTCCTTTTTGTTCCTTTCAGAACACACTTGTCAGAACTGGGGTAAGTACTGAGAGGTGTTTCACTGATATCATCCCAGTGATCATTCAGCAGTGTTGTCCTTTGATGCTGTTCTTACAAGTGCATGAAACTAATTCAAGAGGAGATGAACCGTAAGAACGAAATGAACAGAAAACATTCTATGAAATGATAAAACCCAAGAAAATTATAACTTTGTTTTGCTTTGTATTTAAAGCACATTGTTGTTGTTTTTTGTATTGTAACTCCCCCCCCCCCCCCCATGTTTTTATTTCAGTGCCCAGAGCGAAATAGCTGTCTGTGTGAGGGGGGGGATGGGGGTCACCCCGGAGGCCCGGTGAGTGTATTAAAGTAGCTTTACAGTTAATCATCGTCCTTATGGTATTAACATATTCTGTGTTTCATTTTTCAAAAACACACACATATATATATATATATATATGGTTTTATTCCACATGACATAGATGGGTGGCTGGGTCTTTTGGTGACTCATGGATTGCAATTCTTAATACGTCTTTATAAACAACCAAAAAGCAAAATCTGTAACTGGTCATAATGTAAGTTAGCAGGATGAACAACAATGAGATGTGATGCTTACATATATTCCTGCATGCATTCAGAGCAGGTGACGTGGTTTATTGAGCGACCGCTATTGAAATGCACGGGGTGTCATATTGAGTTGGCCACAGGGGGCGTAACACAAACACAGGAGACCGCTCTACGCGTCCCGTATGAAACCAAACGTAAATGTTGACCACGGAGGAGCGCGGGGTTCTGGTACGAGGCCGAGGCTCAACGGATCCCCTGGAAACGCAAAGATCTGCAACGTTACATTTTTCTGGGTTGCTATTTCTGCACCAGTGGGGTAGAGTTGACCCAGTAAGCCTCACACAGTGGCGTGTGGGAGGGGGGGGGGGGTACCCGGGACCGGGCGGGCCTCGTCCAGCAGGTGCGTCTGGACTAGATGTAATTGTAGCAGGTGGTGCAGCTGAATGGGCGGTTTGACCTTGGAAAGAAGCAAAAGGTCAACGATGGTCGATCAAACATGAGCGAACACGGCGGGCGGAGCAGAAGTGAGGTTTATGTTGGCCGGGGGTCACAGACAGGTCGAGTGGGGGGGGGGGGGGCCACATACTCTCATTCGGCACAACGTCTCCCTTTTCTTTCATCCAGGGGAAACCGGGCGAGCCGGGGTTTGATGGCGCTCCGGGTCCAAAGGGATCTCGTGTAAGTCCTCTTTGGATCCCATAATCCAGCGCTGGTCGCAGACAGGGTGACGGGTGTTTGATGTGGTCTGGACTCTGTCACTGCAGGGGGAACCGGGCCTCAACGGACGTCCAGGAGCCGAGGGCCTGGAGGTAATCATCACACATCATGCTGTGCATCAGAGTGTGGTATTCTGGGTATTCTGGGCTTTTGAGAGACGTAGAGGGAGCTGCAAAGAGATGGAATGATGCATTGTGGGAAGACGCAGTCGGCCATTTTATCAGACCAAAGGTCATTCTCACTGATTTGACCTCTTCTCTGGTTTTATATTATTTCTCGGAGTGTTACACTTTAGTAAAACACTCCTTTATTCACATATTCTATATAGTGAAATTAGTCAAATTACATAAAATAAGAAGTAAAAACACAGAATGTCAAGGTAAGTCAAGTAAGAAAAGGTTTATGGTAACTTTTAGTTCTCTGTTACTCAACCCATTTTCACCCAATAATATCATTTTTGGAAGCCCCCCCATTGTTAATCACAATTAACAAAATGTCAAACTATTCCATCAATATATTGCTCTGGCTTAAATGTTAAACAATTTAAGTGGATTAATATGCACATTTAATAATTGCATATTTAACCCATCACAGGGAAGAGAAACCCTTAATACAGACAATGTTGCATGACATGCTGGAGGTGCAAACTAGAGGTTTGTCACAAACACTCACTCGAAAATAAATAAATAGACTAAATAAATGAATAAACTCACAGTATTCAGCCCCTGAGGTATAAGTACATAGTGCACCTACTCTTGACACCCCTGTAGAGACCAGTATCTCCACCTCCTGGTCCTTCTGATATGTGCTGGGATGTTGGGCATCCTTCCTACTCTCTGACTCAGGATGTCTCAGCTGCTCTCAGTCCTGGTTGCTCTGCTGAAACTGGCCTTTTGACCCCTGAATCTGAATCTCACTCCGTCAGAATAAATAACGTTCTCTAGCAGAAGCATGTTGGTTGGTTTCTGATTCACAAGTCAAACCTCTTCTCCAGGGTCGACTGGGCAGCCGAGGGGAGAAGGTGTGTATCATTTAATGAGTTGAAATACTATTTCTATTCATAAGGTATCTGCACGATCTCTCTGCCTCTTGTGTCCCCAGGGCGAGCTCGGGGAATGTGGCGTCCGCGGTGAAAAGGGACAACAAGTAGGAGTCGACATGTGTTCTCGTGAACTCTCTGAGCGTTTCTATTGTGTCTGTTTGTGGTGATGGTGGGACGGTGTGACAGTCAGTGCGTTTACATGATGGTATAATTCGAATCTTGCTTTAGATAGATAGATAGATAGATATATACTTTATTAATCCCCAAGGGGAAATTTGTCGTGACAGTAGCAGCAACACACAAGAGTAAAAACAAAACACAAAATATAAGAAACAGGGATGAAAGATATAGAAGTATACAAGTAAAATAAAAGTAAAATACAAACAAAATATATATGTAAATATACAACACACATGCATACACAACACACAACAACACTGACAAATCAAATACACAAAATATTAAATATAGACAGAGTGCAAAAAGCAAAGTGTGTGTATGAGTGCAGAGCAAATGAAATGAAATGTGTGTGTATGTGTGTAGTGCAAACAAATGAGATGTGTGAAGTGCAGATCAACATAGTGTAAGTATTCAGTTATTGTTGTAGTTATTGCACTATGATCTGGCAGATTTAGTCGGACTATGCTATCTTTTGGGGGATCTGCTGTTATCCCAATATACATGGCAGTGAGTAATTCGAATCATTGGCCGAAAGCATGTCATATACGATACGATAGGTGGCGCTGTTTTCATTACAACTCGTGGTGATACAGCCATTTCCGCTTGACCTCTTCACCACCACCAACAACAACCAACAACAACAACATCAACATTTCGAGAAAGAAACATGAACTTTAGTATGTTCAACTCCTTCAATACATGAAGCATACATTCTGTCTGTTCTTCGGTCCAGAGATGTGTGGCTCTTGTGTTCTCCATAGCGTTGTTTGCAGCGCCGCCGCTCCTATAGCACACGACGCGCTGCGCGGAGGGCACCGAGTCCTGAGGGGGCTCCACAAAATAGGCAACTAAAAAAATCCTCATAGTTATAATAATTATAATGCCGATATTATTTCAGTCTAGAAATATTAGGCGCCTTTTAGGCATGTATATCACAAAACAGGCAGAACAAGAGATATATTTAATCGCTCAGCAACCCCGTTAACACTTCTCGGGTCGCATCGCTCTGCCGTGATGCGCGCTGACACATCCGGGGGGGGGGGTTGCAAGTGACTTTTTTTTGTCCCGATGTGCGCGCACACGCCGGATCGGAGCTCTGCGGCGCGCGAGACGGAGATCGGAGTCGTGTTAACGCGACACTAGAGACAGAATGACATGCTGCTGGAGAGACGACCAACAACAGACGGATTGGAAGCTCATTCTGCGCATCAAAGTCAAGTCAAAGTCAAAGTCAGTTTTATTTGTCAATTTTCCATATGTGCAAACATACAGAAGATCGAAATTGCGTTTCTCTTCTGTCCAACATAAAGTGAATTGTGCAACATATAGACAACATAGAGTGCAAAAATAGTAAAAAACATGTAAACATATAGACATGCATTAAATGCGGTAAAAAAAAGTAACTAATTAACTAACTAACTAATTTTTATTATTATCACTCCATTGGTGAACGATGCTGTGACTCCTCACCGGAACCATGTAGAACCAAACAGAACCATGCAGAACAATAGTGGTTCTTAAATGGTTCTTTAAAAGGCGTTGTGGTTCCACAAAGAACCATCACCTACTGAAGATCCATTATTTAGTTTGAGGCACCTTCATAGTTTCATTGAAAAACTCTTTAAGGAAACGGTTCTTTACAGAACCCTGGTTGGAAAGGTTCTTTGAGGAACCAGAAATGGTTCTTCTATGACATCACTCTGAAGAACCATATTTGGTTCCAGATGGCTCCTTAATATTGTTCTGTGTGTAGTTCCATATTTTAAAAGATATGACAATAGATGTTTCATTATTTAAAATCCTGATGTTGCCACACACACACACACACACACACACAGTACACCAACGGAGACGAGTTATCATGTAAGAGGGGAAGTACGAGCCCTCAATGGCTGTGTGGTCAAATTGAAAGCCCCCCTCCCCGCCCACACACACACACACACACACACACACACACACACACACACACACACACACACACACACACACACACACACACACACACACACACACACAAACACACACACATTGCGGTCCGTCTCCTGCATCTGCACTCGTGGAATGTGAGCTGTGGCTTTGGGCTCATCCCCACGCAGCCGGTCCGGAGCGGGGGAGCCGTGTGTGTGTGGTTGTAGTCTTTGAGCCGCGTTGTCCCCGAGGATTAGCACCGGGCTCCTGGGACACACTCACTCCTTTGATGTCACCCCCTTCAGCGTGGGAGAACAACAGCAGCCCACCAGGGTTCCCATGGGATGGACCTGGAGCCCGGTGCTCATGGACCTTGAGCCCGGTGTTCATGGACCTAGAGCCCGGTGTTCATGGACCTGGAGCCTGGTGGTCATGGACCTGGAGCTCGGTGTTCATGGACCTGGAGCATAGTGCTCATGGACCTGGAGCATAGTGTTCATGGACCTGGAGCCCGGTGCTCATGGACCTGGAGCATCGTGCTCTTGGACCTGGAGCATAGTGCTCATGGACCTGGAGCATAGTGTTCATGGACCTGGAGCCCGGTGCTCATGGACCTGGAGCATCGTGCTCTTGGACCTGGAGCATCGTGCTCTTGGACCTGGAGCATCGTGCTCATGGACCTGGAGCATCGTGCTCATGGACCTGGAGCCCGGTGCTCTTGGACCTGGAGCATCGTGCTCTTGGACCTGGAGCATAGTGCTCATGGACCTGGAGCATAGTGTTCATGGACCTGGAGCCCGGTGCTCATGGACCTGGAGCCCGGTGCTCATGGACCTGGAGCCCGGTGCTCTTGGACCTGGAGCATAGTGCTCATGGACCTGGAGCCCGGTGCTCTTGGACCTGGAGCATAGTGCTCATGGACCTGGAGCCCGGTGCTCTTGGACCTGGAGCCCGGTTCTCTTGCAGCAGACGTCCACGCGGTCCGGGCCCACCGCTCGTGGTGTCCAGCAGGGGGCGATCACACTCTCTGTTCCCCTGGTGGAGGAGTAGAGCCGACATGTCGGGCCTCACTGACCTGGGAGCTTCCCGCTCCTCTGTGGAGGCTCACGAGCTGAGAGCGCAGACCGGGCGTTGCCGTGTTGCATTGTGGGAGATGTAGTCGTGTGGAATAAAGAAGATCCCTGCTTCTGCTGCACCCATGTTTAATAACCCATGTGTGACACATGACACGTCCGATGCTCCCAGAAACCACCACAGGGACCTGCCCCCCCCCCCCCCCCCCCCCCACGCACGCACACACACACTCCTGTGTTAGTCGGTGGGAAGCCGGTGAGGGGATCAGATGTTGCATTACGATTAATTTAACTTTACAATATTGACTACTTCCTGTTAAAGATGATCTTATTAAACGGCTTTGATGTTATTTATGCTCTATGCGTGTTGACTTCCTGCTGTGCTCCTGTCTCAGGGGGCCAGGGGAGGACCCGGGGACCAGGGTCCAGAAGGGACATCTGGATCTAAAGTAAGAACATTTAAAATACATCTCGTCTCACATATCTTAACGTTGGTTAATATCTCTCTCTCTCCCCTGACAGGGCGAGCGAGGGCTGAGGGGGGCCTCTGGACCTCGGGGTGATCACGGCATCGGGTTCCCTGGTCCGAAGGTACATTTGGGTTTGCTCAGGATTTGAATGAACTCCGGACCGACCAGAAGGCCGACGTGCGGCCCGCTGACCTCTCATCTGTACACTTCATGCTTCAGGGCGACAAGGGGAACCAGGGAAGACCCGGTCCTCCCGGGTCCACGGGTCTGGGTGAACCAGGATCCCCGGTGAGTTCACAAAACTTAGTGAAAATATAGAAATACGTCGTCCTCTCATTGTTGTGGTCAACACAAGTTCAGATATTGCCACTGACCTTCCTACCAATGCTTTTATTGGTGATTAATAATGTATTTTTAGTGATGGAGACTAAGGCTAAAGGAGGTTAGCTCATAGGGGGGCGGGGGGGGTGCATGATCAACTTATCATATAATCACCCTCAAAGTAAAGACCTCATAACAGACATGATATGACACCTGCTGATGCGTCTGTTGCTTTAAGTGAGTTCATGTTTATCATAATCTCTCGTTTGCTAAATATAAAGATCTTTTACTTTGGAAAACATTTCAATCGACCACTTGACTTTCAAAGTAAAATATTGGGATACTATATAATTCAATGGTGTCCCACACAAAGTCTTGGGTTACGGTTCAGTCAAGGTTTCTTTCATCAATGAGAACACGTCAAAAACAAAGTGCATACTACACTCAGCACTGGATCATTACTATTTAAACTATATAATTTATTTGTATTATTTGTATTTAATTATTTTGTATGAATTCTATTCATTATTATCCTTTTCCCCCCTCTTCTTCTTTTCTTCTTTTCTTGGAGTGAGCACCGTTTGTTGTTCTTTGTGTGCTGTACACTGAACCTGAATACCACGTGTACCAAGACGTGCACCTGGAACATTTACAAAGAAAGGGACTGTATAAAAAAATATATAATGTTATGTTTTTGAAAACGACATAAAAAAAAAAATGTAAATATATTATTTTTTACACATGTTCATTCCATAAACGCCCTAAATGCTCCTGATGAACACGCTGAGTTTAGAGTATTCTTCACACTCAAATGTCTCTCCGTTGTTTGGGGGGCATCTCAACCACCGGCTCTCTCTGGGGGTCGGAGGCATTGGGGTAGACCTGATCCTTTAGACCTCAGAGCCCCCTATTGGCTGCTGGCTTGTGTTGTTGTTGGTTTGAAAGTGTTTGATTATTAATATCACGTCACATCAGTTCAGTACTCTCTGTCTTTGTGTTGGTGTGTTTAGGGTCCAGCAGGGCCACCAGGGATGCAAGGATCCCTTGGGTTTCCAGGCAAGGGTCTTCCAGGGCCCAAGGTCAGTTCCAGGACCGGCTGGTTACCACGACTACGTATGTGTCATGTGACTGATCCTTTAATTTAGGACAGTAGAGAAGATATAATGTTGTTTTAAAACTATAGAGGGAAGATAGATTCAGTTGTATTCATGAATTGCACGTGGCTGTATGATTTGAGTCTAAAGAGAGACCCGAGGTCTGAGGCGTATCCGGTTCTCTCAACCCTCCCACTGGGTCTTCTTGCAGGGGGACAGGGGCTACGAGGGCCCCAAAGGGGTCCATGGACCTCCAGGACTCGGGTACAAAGGTGATAAGGTACGGGGGGACTGCAACCACACGTCTTGTGAAGACCTTTGATCCCGTAAAGGACGACCTTGTCTGACCTCTCATCTGTCTGACCCCCCAGGGGAACACAGGAGCCCCCGGGCTGCCGGGCTTGGTGGGGTTTCCCGGGGCAGGCATGCCAGGAGAAAAGGCAAGGCCAATGAAAAGCTTTTCCTCCACCTGTTCATCCTTTATTTGTGGAGCTGTGCTTTTAATGAAGATGTTTCCCTTTTGGCCGTAGGGGGACCTCGGGCCAGCTGGGCCTTCTGGGCCCAGAGGACCTCCCGGTCTGGGTATCGTTGGACAAAAGGTCAGTAGCACTTATGGTGAAAGAGTGTATATCATTTCATAGAGTGAGCTAAGTTAAACACACAGGATATCTGATGTTCACTATGAAGGAGAACACACAGTATAGTACATGTCTTTGTCATGAGACCGGGCCTCTGGACTAAAGGTCCACCACTGGGCTCCTGTCACAGCGGCCGATGCAAAATTGACATTGTCAAAATGACTTTAATCTTTATTGTGTCACAGAGCATTGAGTACAGGACATTAAGTCGGGCCTTGCGGGTTTTCCTTCCATCAAATGTCCGGCGCTTAAATCCCCGTCTCTGCTGGTCCATTCTCCCGTAAGCTGTTGGGTAAATGAACGGTATAAACTTAGTCCTGAGGTGGCGCCCTGCATGGTAGCTCCTCCCATCAGTGTATGAATGGGTGTGAATGGGTGAATGATGACATGTCGTGTTAAAGCGCTTTGAGTGGTCAGAAGACTAGAACAGATCTCTACACGTACAGGTCCATTCACCTGGTTCTGACATAGAAATAGACAACGTTATAGTCTTTTCTCAGGCGGCTGCCTCTGGTTCTCTGGTTCTACCGAGTAAAACCAATAAACTAGCTTCTTAAGACCTGCATTCTCTCTCCTGACCACCAGGGGGCGACTCTGGTTGTATAGAAGTCTATGCTTCATGTGTTAAAGCTGCATTCTCTCTCCTGACCACCAGAGGGCGACTCCTCTGGTTGTATAGAACTATATGCTTCATGTGTTAAAGCTGCATTCTCTCTCCTGACCACTAGGGAGCTCCTCTGGTTGTATAGAAGTATATATAGTGACTCTACTTCTCTCTTGATGTATTCCCTCAGTAAACATTGTAAACATTGTTAAGGGGTGAGCAAGGCAGGAACCCAAAAGCAGCACAAGGAGTCTCTCTTTCCAAATAAAAAGGTTTCTTTTAATTGTTCACTGAGCAGAACCACAGTCTGGCAACAGGAGAGAAACAAACGATCCAACAACATAAAGGGGTATGAGGGCAGTTTAAGTAGCCAGCGTCCTAATTGATGATCAGTCACAGCTGCTCTGGCAATCACCGCCCAGGGGAGGGAGGAGACAGCCACACCTTCTTGGTGAGCCCTAGACAGACAGGGTAAACACACAGGAGACAGAAGGACAGGGAAACAGAGGAAACACAGGGAAACACTGTCTTGTCTTGACGACAACATGACAAACATGAGTTCATGTATCAGTCTCTAGTTTCAAGTCTTCTTCTATACAGCATGATGTCATCATTTAGTGCATGATGCTCATTTAGAGTCACACAGACCATAAAGCAGGGGACGCTTTAGGGGGCGGGGCTACTGTGAGTGGTCGGATACTGGAAAAGTAAATCATTTATACAGAAACCATCAATAATTGACTTAGTTGTAAAAAAGTCATTTGTGATTCCATCACCACAGAGAGTCAGATATAAAAGGCCTCTTCAGTGTAAGAGGTTACGATAGTAAAGGGTTATGATAATACTGTCACTTAAAATAGATCTAATGTGGCGTGAAACGAGCAGTCATCAAACAGGTGAGAGGCCATAGCGAGATGGAGCCGCCATGGAGCCGCCATGGAGCCGCCATGGAGCCGCCATGGAGCAGCCATGGAGCCGCCATGGAGCAGCCATGGAGCCGCCATGGAGCCGCCATGGAGCAGCCATGGAGCAGCCATGGAGCCGCCATGGAGCCACCATGGAGCAGCCATGGAGCAGCCATGGAGCCGCCATGGAGCCGCCATGGAGCAGCCATGGAGCGCTTCAAGCACCTTTCTTTAATCATTCAGTTGTTGACGTGATTTGTGTCCCAGGGCGACCAGGGTTTCCCCGGAGAGCCTGGATCTCAGGGAGAGAGGGGTCTCGGTGAACCAGGACCGAAGGTAAGACGTCCAAAGTCTCCATTTGGATAACACATGTTCACGGGAAGGACCCCGCGGGGCCCAGAAGGGTTGAACTCATGTGTGGCGTTCCAGGGGGATCCAGGGCCTGATGGGGCTGCTGGGATACCTGGCATACCCGGTGAGGACGGCGCTGACGGGGCGAAGGTGAGTCACGCTCACATTTTAGAGAGGAGGAGTGGGCGGAGTCTCAACAGGAGCAATGTGGGTAGCCTGATAGCTTTACGTGGTGTTTCCTTCAAGCTTTGTAGCTGGATGTCCTCACTTTGTGGCAATTTTACCCCAGCCCCTTGGGGTTTTGTCCAGAACCAGTGTGAGGCTAACTTCTGGGTTGGCCTCCAAAAAGACTTCTTGAAGTTAGCAGAGGAAACAGGAAACTAGGATGCACCAATACGAGTACACCAGAAGTGATACGGATACCAATAGTCTTCTGATCAATACCTGTACCCCTGAGGTGATAGATACCAATAGAGCAGGGGTCGGGAACCTATGGCTCGCGAGCCATATATGGCTCTTCCGGTGACGGCATATGGCTCCCAGACAATTTTGAGTTTACAAATATATACAGGACTGTCTCAGAAAATTAGAATATTGTGATAAAGTTCTTTATTTTCTGTAATGCAATTAAAATTTTTAAATATTAAAAGAATAAAAGGCTTGCAATATTTCAGTTGATTTGTAATGAATCCAGAATGCATGACATTTTTGTTTTTTTAATTGCATTACAGAAAATAAAGAACTTTATCACAATATTCTAATTTTCTGAGACAGTCCTGTATATATCCGCCCACCCCCCTGTAATTTTCTCTATCGCGCCAGATTACAGCAGAAGTAATGTCAGGTCCTTTTCTTAAAGACGTCTTTGTTCTTTTATTAAACTAAACGTCTGTTATTGATCTTATTGATCGTATCTAACCAGCAGCATGTCATTTCTGTCTCTACGTATCGCGTTAACACTTCTCGGCGCGCCGCAAAGCTCTGATGCCGGCGCACATCGGGGCGGAGCAAAGAAAAAGTCACCTGACTCTATTGGTGATACGGATACCAATAGAGTCTTCTGATCAATACGAGTACCCCTGAAGTGATACGGATACCAATAGAGTGTGTGGTTCTTCTTTCAGTACCACTGGCTAGCTTACTGCCGCCGTACTGCGTGCCGCTTGTAGCGTTTACCGCTGATCAGGAAGTCCACAGACCCCCCCCCCCCTCCCCCCATTAAGGTTAGACTCTGTCTCTGTCGCTGTCTGTTGCTGTTGTTAGCACTTATAACTTGTAACTTCTTCACTGCTAGCTCCGACATGTGCGTGTTCAGAGCTGTTTGGGTTGAAGCTGCTGCCAGTGACACGGCGCATTAGCTTGAAGAACGCTCGCTGTGATTGGCTGTTGGTCTCAACACCACGCAAACTGTTTTTCAGCAGGTTAGCAGCTCCGTCGGAAGTTCGATCCCCCGCTCACGGCCCTCGCCGATGTGTCCTTGAGCAAGACACTTAACCCTGACTTGTTCCCTGAGCTGTGTGTTTGGATAAAAGCGTTAGCTAAATTAAACGTAATGATGGGACTTGATACTGGGTTATCTCGGGCGATTCCTTCAAGGTCATGCCAACAAATACCAGCCCGGGTAGGACATACAATGATCCCTTTTTGCATTATGAGTCCACCTCAGCATCTTGTTTCCACGGCAATGACACGATATCATGGAAGTAAAGAAGCACTTTCCTAGTGCCTCTAAATCAGGGATGGCAAACTCAAAATCGTCATGTGGGAGATGTAGTCTAGTGTACACTGTTAAGCAGCATTGACTTTCATTTTAAGACGATCATGTACCTTTCAACGGAACGGACCAGATTCGGCCAGCAGGCCTTGAGTTGGACACCTATGCTTTAAGAGTAACGACCCCCCCTCACTCAGAAAGGTCTTTGTAATGCTGTGATCTGCTGTGTGATCTAGGGAGAGATGGGGTTGCCAGGTCTGAGAGGCCTAGAGGGAGCGTCGGTGAAAGGCATCCCAGGAGAAAAGGTAATCCATAACCGACCACTGGGCGGCTGTTCAACAAGTCAAATTTAATTTCTAAGAGGAATCACAATTTAGCTTTGTTTTAAGAGCCCTTGCATTTGAGTTAATGTAAATGTGAAAATGCTTTTTTAAAAACTAGTTATTGCCCATATTTACATACCTGTACCTCCGAGGTCTTCATTCACGTTAATCTGGATTATTGTATGAAGTTGTGTTTTTGATCTTACTTCAGATTCCTCACATCATGTGTTTCTCCTCAGGGAGACAGAGGGGGCCGTGGACCTTGGGGTCTTACAGGGTCTTCAGGCCCGGTTGGACCTGCTGGAGCTAAAGTATGTTATATAGGTTACCCCTAAATAATTTACACAATGTTTAATGTTAACAGTTTAACGTTTCACATGACAGTCGTTTATTGGTGTGCCTGTATATTACAAAAAGTACTGTTGTTTCTGCGACGTTTAAATTTAATTTAAAAGTTTGTAATACTTTTAAACTCCCAAGTGCCCCATTAAAATATGATTATGTTGTGTTTTTCATCTGTAAACAAGTTAAATCGGCAGACATTAGCAAATATTTGTTTGTTTGTTAATGGTTTAAGGGCCTTATAAAAAAGATTACGATGCAAATGTCTTCTGTGTGAATCAATTAGTCTAAAATTAAAATGTACATTATACAGAACAGATTTTTAATAATGACGTCTGGCTAAAGAACCACCTGTCAGGAGTTGTAAATATTGCTCAAGAGAAGTTAATTTGTGCAGCAGTGACATGATAAATATTTGCTTAGCTTTTTATGGTTTTCTTAACACAAGCTAACATCAACGTCATTTCACCTTTTTGTTCAGGGAGAGCCGGGCAGCCTGGGACCGATTGGCCTACCTGGAAGTGCTGGGCGGGGCTTACCGGGATCAAAGGTCAATCCGTAATACAAACACACGCCAACTGATGAGTTTAGTCCAGTGATGGAGTGAAAAAAGCAGTAAAAAGCAAATAAACCCGGTTCAACTTCCATTTGGAAGAGAAATTGAGGACAAATATTTAAATGATTATGATGTCAGAGGGCGGCCCACTGCAACGACATCCTGTTTCACCCTGTGCGCTCGCCGTTTGTGGACCTTGTCTCCACAATGAGGGATTAGAACGTTCCTGATCTTTCTCTGCTGAGCAATGTCAACGGTTATGACGCAGAGGAAAACATCATCATAACTGCAGCTACAATAAAACCTTCATGGAAACACAGCTCAACATGAACCGAAATCAGCCTGAGCCGAAGTTGCGCTAACCCTGATGCTTACACCGATGCTAACCCCAATGCTAACCCTGATGCTAACACTAATGCTAACAAAGATGCTTACACCGATGCTAACACCGATGCTAACACCGATGCTAACAACGATGCTTATGTCAATGCTAACACCAATGCTAACACCAATGCTAAAACCGATGCTAACACCAATGCTAACACCAATACTAACATCGATGTTAACACCGATGCTAACACCGATGCTAACACCGATGCTAACCCTCAATTTAATCGGCAGGTGAATTAAGGTCTTATTGCTCAAATATACTCCAGAAAAGACATTATTAATGCTGCAGGAATGAATTTAAAAACTCATAAATGAAACAGCATTTTCTCTCTGGTTCCTTTTGTTTCAAATTAAATGTGTTTTGGTTTGATGCCTGAAATAAGATCTTAAAATATACTGAACAGATACAGTAACATTACCTGTTTACATCACTCTGTTTACAACTTTGTTTGTCTCCTAAAAAAGAGCCTTAGTCGGGGTATATATAGTCCATGTACACAAGGTATACACTACCGTTCAAAAGTTTGGGATCACCCAGACAATTTCGTGTCTTCCATGAAAAATCACACTTTTATTTATCAAATGAAAATAAAATATAGTCAAGACATTGACAAGGTTAGAAATAATGATTAATATTTGAAATATTAATTTTGTTCTACAAACTTCAAGCTCAAAAGAAGGCCAGTTGTATAGTTTATATCACCAGCATAACTGTTTTCAGCTGTGCTAACATAATTGCACAAGGGTTTTCTAATCAGACATTAGTCTTCTAAGGCGATTAGCAAACACAATGTACCATTAGAACACTGGAGTGATCGTTGATGGAAATGGGCCTCTATACACCAATGGAGATATTTCATTAGAAACCAGACGTTTCCACCTAGAATAGTCATTTACCACATTAACAATGTAGAGAGTGTATTTCTGATTAATTTAATGTTATCTTTATTGAAAAAACAGTGCTTTTCTTTGAAAAATAAAGTCATTTCTAAGTGATCCCAAACTTTTGAACGGTAGTGTACATATTATGAGCTTTCATCATTTGTTTAAATAACAGGGAGATCCTGGTCCTGTGGGACCAGCTGGACCTGTTGGAGAACCTGGACTAGGAATCCTTGGGCCGAGGGTAACTTCACCCGATCAATATCTCACAGCTCAGTTGCAGTACGAACTGTGTTTTGATGCAGATGTGTAGATACAACACTACTTCCTGTTCACTGTGTATCCGTCTTCGTCCATCAGGGTAACAAAGGAAATACTGGACCTGTGGGGCCCTCGGGAATGAAGGGAGACAGCTACCCAGGACCACAGGTGAGAGGAGACTGTCAGTAAAAGATGGCGTATGTGGCGATAGTTAATGTCACCCAAAACAATAAAGATAGACACACTTTAAGTAACTGGATGTTTAATTACTGTTAACTTTGTGGATTCTCTTAATTTTGATGACACGGGTGACATGCAACGAGACCTGCATGACATTTAAAACTGATTCAAATATCTTATTCTTTCTAATTTAAGTATTTAATGTAGCTCTAGATTAGTGTATGGGTGGTTGTTGAGCAGGGTGTCAATCAAATCAGAAATACAGTAATCTAGAACTATATTAAATACTTGAATTAGACTCAATTAAATACTTAAATCAGTTTGTTTACATTGCAACCAGAAGATAAAATATAAAAAAATATAGGGACTCAAATGATCTAAATGGTCACATTAACATATGTATTGGTCCGAACAACACAGGGACTTGTGGGGTACACGGATCGCTCCTTTTGTTTGATTAACCAGGAGAACTCACGAAAAAGGGAAGATAATCCTAAAAACTGTTTGGTTTAGTAAATTAACTTTTTTTCTCTCCCTTGATCGTTAGGGGCTGCCTGGCCTACCAGGTGTGCAAGGAGCGATCGGACATGAAGGGAAAGGACTACCGGGACACAAGGTGAGGCGCGAGTCTGACTTCATGGATTCATGAAATGGGGGGAAAGTCCTCAGAGGGGCATTCACTGAGGCTCATGGGAACTGTAGTGCCATTAAACATCCGAGAGTCAGAAAATACCACCATAATTCAATTCAATTCAGTTTATTTTGTATAGCCCATTTTCACAAATTACAAATAACTGTACACATAGACATCCCTGACCTTTGACCTCACATCGGATCAGGAACAACTCCCAAATAACCCTTCAGGGGAAAAAAGGGAAGAACCCTTCAGGAGAGAACAGAGGAGGATCCCTCTCCAGGATGGACAGAACAATAGATGTCATGTGACCAGAAGGAATCATTACACACAGATTAAAACACAGTAACAACACAATGAATATGACAGAGTGTATGAATAGTTGGTAGTAGGCATGAACGACGATCCAGACCTCCATGATCCATCAGGCAGATGGAGGTAGAGAGGAGGAGTGGGCGGAGTCTCAACAGGGCCATGGCGTAGTTGGTAGTAGGCATATTCCATGATAACTATTCATTTGAACTGCTGAATAAAGGCTTTAACACCAATGAATCACAAATCAACATACATGTGGTGGTGAGAGGTACTGCAGTCCACGTGGTTCCCAAGTAGAAGAGAGACTGTTGCCCAGGGTTTGGTGTCGTTGGTGATGTGTGAAAGACCAATACTGGAACTGGACCTGACACATTGGTGTGAACGGTGCTGTGTAAGACGGATACGCTCATGTTTTGTCTCCAGGGGGACAGAGGTCTATCGGGCATGCCGGGGCCATCAGGTCCTCCTGGAATTGGACTTTATGGACCAAAGGTCAGCGTCTGTATCTGTAGTATAAAACGGGAATTAACCAAGTCAAGATCTATTGTTCACATACACCATTTCCTCTATATATCATGATATTAGCCTAATAGCTTTGCACATGCTGGGATGCATTGTTTTCCCAGGGCTCTACAGGGCAGCCTGGTCCACCAGGCCTGCTAGGACCTCTTGGAGAGGGCATCCAGGGACCGAAGGTAGGCAGTACTTTCCCAGACTGGTATGGTGTACTTCAAGACAATGGGATCACAAATGTGACCCAACTGTACCATGTTGATCCCCAAGCATAGGGCAGGTACTCTGGTGCTGATCATGTTGACCCATTGTCTTGTCTTTCAAAGAGGACCATTGTCTTGTCTGTGCCGTCACATCACATCCATCCGTCTGCTGTGTTTCACTCAGTGGACAGGGCGTAAACATCTGTCTCTAGGCAGATGATACTCTGGTGTTTCTTACCAATTCATCCATCTATCTTCTCAGGGAGAACCTGGGTTTCTGGGGCCAATGGGCCCTCGGGGACCACCAGGGGATGGCCTTCCAGGGGAGAAGGTACTTATAGCCCATGGCATTACTTATAGCCTGGGATATACTGCCTTTGATTAGCAGAGCTCCAGCTGTAGCTGTATTAAAGGGTGCGTTCACCCACAGGGTCACAGAGGCCACCCTGGAGGCCGGGGAAAGAAAGGAGACAGCGGCGACTACGGAGAACCTGGATCTACTGGGCCGATGGTAACATAGCATCTTGTTCCATGGTTTTAAAAACAATCTCAAGTAGTTCATGAAAAGGTCTGTGGTAATCACAGTTCAGTGTGAATGTTCTGTTCCAAGCTTTCATTTGTTCTGGGTCACAGTTTCCTCCTCGTAGGCCACGCCGTCAGAGGAAGGTCCTGAGAGATTTGTTTCGAGCTCAATACGATGTCGGTAGACTCCAATGCATGTTGTTATTAGGCTGATTCAAACATCAACGTGTTATCATAAAGGATCGACTGGTCCTAAACTGATTGTCAATGTGGTCATGTTCTTAACGTCCCAATTGGTTCCATTTGAACATTTCTGACCTTTACAACAAGAAAACAAGAAGAAAAAACTCCAAATGATGGCAAAACAGAGATAAAATCACAGGGACTGTTATATTTGTATTTATGTGGCATGGAAGACATTGAGATTGTGTTTCTGACACTTTCAGAAGAAACTTTTGGGTTTTCTTCCCATCTGGAAAGATTTCATTGATGCACATAGTCAGAGTGGTTCAGAAGATACAGATGTTTAAATTTAAGTAGATCATTTTAGGCATTTTTGCTCCAAAATAGGGGGGGGGGGGGTTAGAGCACTTTACTGAAGAGGTGAACAATCTCCTAATATTCACATAACTGTTGTGGAAAGCAACATAAACAATTTAGAGTCCTTTTTCTGATTTTCTGGAGATTCAGTTCGTATTTGTGTAACTTTAAGGCTGATTCATAGAATTCAGAGACATTTCCTAAAGATTCCATTCCCTGACTTCCACCGCACACTTCCTCATGTTGGTTCCATCTCACAGGGGAGGCCTGGAGAGAAGGGGGTGCCGGGACTCACGGTGAGTGACTGGAACAAATACCACCGAACATCTTAACGTTAACATGTAAAGCCTATTTCTCTCTGTTCTTATTTTTTATTTTGTTTCCTTTAAACAGAGAGACGAGGTCATCAAGATAATAAAGGAAATATGTGGTAAATTATACATTTCATTATGTTTGTGTTGCTCAGTTGGCTCATGTGTCCAGTAGATGTGTGTGTGGGGGATGTAGTGGCCTCTAGCGGTATACACGTAAAGGCTCTCTTTAGAACCAGTGTCTGGGGGTCCGGTCTGGGCTCCTGGCTCCTCATGGAGGTGCACAAAGAGGTCCTGATCCCGATGAAGGGCTCATTCAAAACTAACTCAAACTAAATCTTACTTTACACTAATAAAACAAAAATGAATATTAGAGTAAATTTTTTGCTAAGAAATCCCCATAAATCCAACACACAGGACCTTAAGTAGAAAACTTACTGTGTGATGTAATGCAGTCCCACTAAAGGGCTTAAAACAGACCAAACAGACCGGAGCAATGGAGTAGAAACAAGGCTGAACTGAGGGTTTAAAGTCTATCTCTGTTCCATCCTGTAATCTTAAACACTGTAAAGTTGTTCTGCGATGTTTTTATACTTATTCCTGCCGTGTGTTGCCAGGCTGTGGCCTCCAGTGCAGAGACAGCCCTCTGGAGCTGGTGTTTGTGATAGACAGCTCTGAGAGCGTGGGACCGCAGAACTTTGAGTTGGTGAAGGACTTTGTGAACGCGCTCATCGACCGCGTGGCGGTGAGCCGCGAAGCCGCTCGCGTGGGCGTGGTGCTCTTCAGCCACGTGGACGTGGTGGCGGTCAGCCTGCAGCAGCAGTCCAGCCGGGGCGACGTCAAGGCCGCCGTCCGCAAGATGCCCTACCTCGGCGAGGGCACCTTCACGGGCAGCGCCATCCATCGGGCCAACCAGCTGTTCCGGGCCTCGCGGCCCGGCGTGAGGAAGGTGGCCGTGGTCCTGACGGACGGGCAGGCCGACCCCCGTGACGCCATGCCGTTTGAAGAGGCGGCGACGCGCGCCCACGCGGACGGCATCGAGATGCTCGTCATCGGAATCATGAACAAGACCGACCATCTCTACGCAGAGTTCCGGGCTCAGATGGACGTCATTGCCTCCGATCCGGAGGAAGAGCACGTCTACCTCATAGACGCCTTCAGGGAACTTCACAGAAAGCAACACATTGATCAAATAACCCATCCGAACAGCATTGGGTTTCCCTAACATGCTCTTATTGACCCTTGAGACATAAATCGCGGTGATTTGCGCCATGACTAGCTCCTCTTCTCAGATTCAGAACTCGGAGAGCTTTGATCACACAGGATCACCCACCTGTCTGAAATCTGCATTTCAATCATTCTCCACTTCTAATGTAATAGTTTCTTGGAACATGTATCCATGGCGGCACTGAAAACATCGATTGCTAGCAGCTAATGTAGCACGACTTTCATGGTGCATGTTTACAGTCGTAGGTATAGTGTGCATGTTTACAGCAGTCACAACTTTTTTCGTGGAGTACTGGTATCTTACATCTTTATGAAAGAGGTTAGTACAGTTGAAGAAGTCATGTTCATGTTGTATTGTTGGTCACACTCAGTCTGCTGACCTGCATGGTCATAACTGTTGATTGGAGCATCTGAGAATCCAAATTGGTCCAGGAGTAGATCTCGTCCACCATGTCGCCGTATTGAGACTCAGTAGTTTGTGTACGTTGGCATGGAACATGTCAGAAGTCAGGAATGACACTTCCATCACGTCCTCTGATGAGTTCAACCTGTTACGGGTCATTTTCGTAACTGCATTGTTCTTTGTTTCGCTACAGATCTGGAAAGTAAAATACTCAACCACATCTGTGAGCCGAGTGGCCGGATGGCATTTCTACCAAAGTCCATCTTTCCACCTGTGGAGCTCCACCGAGAGGCTCCGGAACACGGAGAGTTCCCAGAGGAGGAAAACATACAAGTACAACACCTTCTGTCTGTCAGAATGACACGAGAAAATAACACTGGTGACATCATCCTTCAGGTGGTGAATACTGAATTAAAGTCATAACCGCAGAAGATATCTCGAGACACTTTTACATGTAGAGCAGGTCTACACTGGAGAGAGAGAGAGAGAAGAGAGAGAGGGAGAGAGAAGAGAGAGAGGGAGAGAGAGAGGGAGAGAGAGAGAGGGAGAGAGAGAGAGAGAGAGGGAGAGAGAGAGGGAGAGAGAGAGAGGGAGAGAGAGAGAGAGAGAGAGAGAGAGAGAGAGAGGAGAGAGAGAGAGAGAGAGAGGGAGAGGAGAGAGAGAGAGAGAGAGAGAGAGAGAGAGAGAGAGAGAGAGAGAGAGAGAGAGAGGAGAGAGAGAGAGAGAGGGAGAGAGAGAGAGAGAGAGAGAGAGAGAGAGAGAGAGAGAGAGAGAGAGAGAGAGAGAGAGAGAGAGAGAGAGGGAGAGAGAGAGAGAGAGAGCTATAGTAAATGTAATATTAATAGGACTAATACAAGTAATGATGGAGCCCAGTTACTGGAGCACCTGTGGAAGGCAGGTGGAGTGACCTGTGTGATCCAGACTCCAGATAGCACAGGTGAGCCTGTGGCTCCTCCCATCCTGTGGCTCCTCCCAGCCTGTGGCTGTGAAGACTTTCACCACCTGTGATCCGTCTTTCCCTCTCGCTGCAGAGTTAGATATTCTTAGTTTTAAGTGAAATGTGTCAACAATGACTGAATGTATTGCCCCAGAGTGAAAAAGACTAAATCACTCAGGATTGAATTTAATAACTCTAATCTCTTAACTTTAAACTTGTAAAGTGTCATAACAATAACATTCTGTCTTTCAAACAAGTCTGCAAGTTGCTTTTCATTGTTTTCCACCAGCGGCTTCATGGAAGAAAGAAAACACGACATTAAATGAAGCTGTCGGGTCGCAGTGTGTCTGACCTGAGCTCCTCTACTTCACCAGCTGGACCTCCCAGTGGAGCCAGAACCGGCCCTGACTCCTCAGTCAGGTCGGGTCGACGAGAACCTGGTCCATACTGAACTGTTCGTGGATCCCTGGGACGAGCTGCCAGACATCACCTTCGGCTCTCCCGGTGGCTGGGGGCCTCTGGGCCCCGGAGGGACCTCCGTTGGGGGTCCTCAGACCGCGACTAACCGACTGCACGAGGCTGAGAGCAATCTGGCTCCGGTCAGCCCTCCTCCTGCCCCCCTGACGGCCTCATCGCAGCCAGGTGAGCCACATGGACCACCTCTGATACACGTGCGCTGAAACAAGATGGTGTCACGAGAAATGAAATCCTTCTTTGTTGAGTGTTTTGTTAGTTGAGGTAACGATGTTGAGACCGAGCACACCGGGCCTTAAAGGAGGCCGTTATCATGTTTTCATGTGTCTGAGTGTTAACATTGAGGGGGGTTATTGGCAGATCTCTAGTACCGCCACACCGGCCCGTCCTCTCAAGGCAAACTGACGCATTTAGCACGACAGACCTGCCGCTTACGAGTAGGGATGGGTATCGTTTGGGTTTTTTCCGATACCGGTGCTAAACCGGTACTTTTAAAACGATACCGGTGCCTAAACGGTGCCTGAACCGATACTTTTTTTTTTAACGCACAATGAGGACATTAAAAACCTCTTTGGGCATATTCCCTGTAGAAGCCGTTATCATGGAGCACTGACACACAACGGATATCTGTTAACATACACAACACATGTTCTCCATTATATGATGTGATATGTATTGTCATGTGCAGACTTTATAGGGTTAACCTGTCACTGTGTTGATGGGCAAAGAGAACAACCAATCAGAGGGACTGAAGATGACACGTGACAAATAAAGTTTTGCTTCTGACAGCGAGAGTTACACTGAAACAAAGTGACGCCCCGCGGTCTTTATTCCTCCGTCTTTATATTCCCGGTAACACCGGGTATACAGCCGGGATCGCTGTACACCAACACATCGGCATTGGCACCGGTTTCCGGTTTACATCGCTCCCTTCGGCCCGTTGCCGATACCGATGTGGTCTTTGCAGAGTGGGGGAGTGAGATCCGAACACAAGTGGTCACGAGACTGGCGAATGCCTCAACGGGGCCTCCGACAGGGTGGCGTCGGCATGTCGAAGGTTACGCGGACGACATGCTCATGTTCGTTGAAGCTGTGTGAGAGGCGGTCCAACACACAACCATCTGTCTCCTTGTGCCTTCAGGTGAGGGCTGCAGCCAGCCTCTGGACCCGGGTCCCTGTCGGCAGTACGTGGTCAAGTGGTACTACGACCCCGAGGCCAACGCCTGCGCTCAGTTCTGGTACGGGAGTTGTCAGGGCAACGCCAACAACTTTGAGTCGGAAGCCGGCTGCAGGAGCTCCTGCGTCTACACGTAGCCGACCGCGAGAAACGGGCGAAGCGACCGCGCTCCATCGGAACAGACCGACGGAGGTGACGGAGGGCCGTCTCTCAGGCTACGTTCACACTGCAGGTGCTGCTGCTCGATTCTGAACTGCCGTCTGGTCATTTCCTAAAACTACTTCAATCTAAGATTCATACCCACATATTCAACGACAAGGAGAATCCACAAGACCGGGTGAGAATGGGTTAAACATTCAGTTTAATGTCACTTTCCTTCTGTTGTCGATACACTCAGCCTGATTCCTCTTCACACGGGACACGTGCCACAAAGCAGCTTCAGTCTGTTGGGATCCGTCTTCCCGAAGCCGAACGTCGGTGATCCCGGGTCAACCGGTTCAGTTTCCCCCGGAGTTATCCAGCTCTGAGCATGTGCACCTGAAAGCACCACCGACAATATGAAATGAACCACAGGGCGAAATACACTCAATTCAATTTATTTTGTAGAGCCCAAAATCACAAATTATCGGATCAGGGAAAAAAAATCAATATATTTTATCCGGGAGAAAAAGAAGGAAGAGGAGGATCCCTCTATCAGGAGGGACAGAAGCACACCAGATGTCATGTGAACATCGTCATAGAGTTACACAAATGATTCAAATATAAAATAGTGTTACCCCACAACTTGAATAGAATAGCAGAAAATAAATGAGGAATGTGTAACTGATAAAGTGTTAGGCTGCTACCTGTTAGTGGATCATTTGTGTTTATTTGTGCGAGATATGAGAGCGGTAGCAAATAAGAGCATATGACCCTAAACAGCAAATATATTGATTGATTTATGGACTACATGTGGATGTGGTTTACCCCTCTGATGCACCTCTAAGTGACCTCAACAATATGTGATCTTTGCATGTTATGCATTTCATCCTTTTTTTACACATTATAATGTTATTTTATTTTATTCTTTGCGATAGAAAAAAGAAAATGTTTGTATTACTACTCCAAAAATGTGCGACATTGGTCAAAAATGACCCAAATGTAATCTCAATGTGTTTGCTGAGTGAGTGCACACGCGTTGGGTTTGTGATGAGATGACAACGAAGTTAGAGTTTTCCACTTCTTTCTTTTTTCACTTCCTGAGGGTCAGGGGCTAAGAAAACACTAAATATGAGCGCGGTCGACCCGTGTTGTGCATCGGAGGATCAAAACGGAGCAGAGCGCTGCTGGAGCAGGATTTTATTTCACGTGACAACAATAGAAACCCGATGTCAGCATGGCGATAAGAATTCAGTCATGACACTATGACGACACAAAAAACACACAGAGCACAGGGCGAAACAGCAGAATTGAGGGACTGTCACCTGCAATGTGAACATAGTTATGTATATTATTGTTACAGATGTAGTTTATGGACCTCACGGCGTATAAAACATTTAATCTTAGGGCACTTCCTCTTGCGGGTCACGGTGTGTCGACGATCCACACACTGTGCACACTGTGTACTCTACAGCGGTGGATTGGGTGTGTTATCACGCTGTGGACGCCCTCCATTGAAATAAACGGGAGAATCGTCCCTAAGCAAAGCATTATACTGCTGTGGGCCGGGCCAAGATGAAAGGCTCACCTAAACAAAGACTCAATATCAGTTCATGTATACATAATGCTCTATTGAACATATGTTCCCAGCCCCCCCCCCCTTGTCCTGGGGGCGTGGCCTAACCGTGGATGAGTTATGCAACACCCAAATTGTGCCGTAGCTACTTCAATATTGATGTCTTAGTTCCTCCTTTGTGATGAATGTTGTGTGAAAAGTGACTGTAACATGTATTGTTTCATTGTTTAAGACAGTTGAAATGCCAGAAGGAATAGTAAACTTAGAGCATGGTAGTTTGACAATAACATTTTTAATAAATACAAATACAATTTCTTAATGGTCGTCGATTTGTATAACCCTTTCAAACAGAGAGATATGGCTTCAGACTTTGAGTACATGCTCACAACTCATCCTTTTCCAAGTCTTTGGTTCCGAGTCTTTAGTCTCAGGACTAGAGCTGGAGTCCAGGTCCAGTCTGAAGTATTTGGTCTGGAATCCAAGTCTCTCAGCTCGTGGTTGCTTCATATTTATTGTAGAACTTGAGACAATAATCAAGAAGTGGAAGAATAATCTAATTTCGCTTCTGCTCAAATTCACAAGTGAATGCTTCCGGCGTACTGAATGCACCAACAGTGTCGCCGATACCCAGACGCATACGCAGTAGCTTCGTCTTCATAGTGCGATACATTATGCATCTGATGGTACCAGGGAGACGAGATCATCACTAATGTCTAATGCACACATATGAGTAGTCGACTATGTATTGTGGTACAAAGACCTGCTTTGTTTGCACCATTGTAATGATCAATTTCCATTGGCCTTCATCCCATCTTATCTTTATCGATAAGACTTGTAGTTTTTTAGGTGGCTATTTTCGATCAGTAGGTCTTTTCAGTGCATGGCTAGATATACCCCACCCTAATATAACTACACTAAGCTCACAACACAAACTGAACAGATGTCTTCCCAGAGAGAAGGCTTGTTGATGAACGGTTCAATCAAACCTTCGTCAGACTTGGACTTGCAGCTGGAGGGAATCGACACGTCGATTCATCCGAAGAGTCTTGAATCATAAAGTTATGGTCTAGGAGATTAAAATATAATATGGTGAGTGAATTAAGCTGGGCTCTGAACCCTGCTGAGCCCCTCAAGCCCTTCTATAATAATAAGTACATAGGTTCTCGTGCACACGTAACATTTTATGTGGACTTCGTCGTGGTCTGGAATTCAGTTTTCTCATCCGGATTGAATCTGTATTTGTATCCGTAAGGCCGCAGGTGGTACGTCAGGTACTCCAGAGCGTACAGCTGGACGGCGTAGATGTAGTGGAAGGACACGACAAAATCAGAGCAGCAGCCTGGACCCTGGAGAGAAAAGAGAGAACCAGAATCAGAATCAGAATCAGAATCAGAATTGTATTTATTGCCAAGTAGGTTTTCACCTACCTGGAATTTGTTCTGGTGTATAGGTGCATACAGTGAACATAAAATGAACATAAAACATAAAAACATACAAACACAATAAGTACTATACAAACACAATAAGTACTACTAAAAATAAAAAAAGCAGGGCAGGAGTGCAAAAGTGCATGTGCAATGTTCAGTGTGCAAAGTAGTGCGAGCATAACACAGGCTTGAGGTGTGGGGGAGGGGAGGTGACCACGTCAGGTGGGGGTCCGGGCCTTGTTCATGAGGCCAACGGCAGCTGGGAAGAAGCTGGTTTTGTGGCGTGAGGTTTTGGTCCTGATGGACCGCAGCCTCCTGCCGGAGGGAAGGACCTCAAAGAGGATGTGACCCGGGTGGGAGGGATCGGCCACAATGTGACCCGGGTGGGAGGGATCGGCCACAATGTGACCCGGGTGTGAGGGGTCGGCCACAATGTGACCCGGGTGGGAGGGATCGGCCACAATGTGACCCGGGTGTGAGGGGTCGGCCACAATGTGACCCGGGTGGGAGGGGTCGGCCACAATGTGACCCGGGTGGGAGGGATCGGCCACAATGTGACCCGGGTGGGAGGGGTCGGCCACAATGTGACCCGGGTGGGAGGGATCGGCCACAATGTGACCCGGGTGGGAGGGATCGGCTACAATGTGACCCGGGTGGGAGGGGTCGGCCACAATGTGACCCGGGTGGGAGGGATCGGCTACAATGTGACCCGGGTGGGAGGGATCGGCCACAATGTGACCCGCCCGCCTCAGGATCCTAGAGGCCAACAGGTCCTGTAGAGATGGCAGATTGCAGCCAATCACCTTCTGGGCAGAACGGATGACACGCTGCAGTCGGCCTTTGTCACTGGCAGTGGCAGCAGCAGCGTACCAGGTGGGGATGCAGGAGGAGAGGATGGACTCCATGATGCAGGTGGAGAAGTGCACCATCATTGTCTTTGGCAGGTTGAACTTCTTCAGCTGCCGCAGAAAGAACATCCTCTGTTGAGCTCTTTTGGTGAGGGAGCTGATGTTCAGCTCCCACTTGAGGTCCTGGGAGATGATGGTGCCCAGGAAGCGGAAGGACTCTGCAGTGTCTTCAGAGCATTTAGGTTAGCACGGCTGTGCTCCAACAGCAGGAAGCCAAAGACGACTCAGGTCTGAAGGTTGAATACCGTGAACTTCCATCCACTACACACATTACACTCTACACTGTGTACATGTACACCCCGGTAACAACAACATTTGCTCCTCCTTTAGGTTCAGTATTCCCTTTGTGCCATCTGATGATCAGATATCAAGCTCCTCTTTTATGGAACCAGCTTCACCTTCAGCTTCATGTCATGTGACCGAAGGACACATTAGAGTTACAACACATTCAATGAATATGACAGAGTCTATGAATCGTTGACACTTAAAAAACTTAGATTACAAAAACAAGATAAATGTAGCATTAGAAAGAGGAAATTACAGTAATCCAAGAACAAAATCTATTTTTTTTCATAATTATATATCAGTAGGCTTTAAAATATGTGACTGACAATAGGTAAACAGCAAGACTTGAAGAAAAGATGTAGTATTAAATGTCATAGTTGTGTCACGGGTCGCACCACGGGTAGCGAGGGGCAAGAGCTCATGAATCCCAATTCCCAACAGGACTTATTGCACTGTGTTGCATACCTCTACTGGAGGGTAGTGGTCGTAAATCAGATACCAAGGCCTCGGCCTCGAGGCCTGCCTAACCAGGTAGTGGTCTGGAGGATAAGGATGAAAAGTCTGTCTCCCCTTAATATCTCTGGAGTCCGCCGGCTCCACCTTCATCGTCTCCATACATTGGCCCACAGCAATGTCCTCTATGGTGGTGAAGTGGGTACACTTCCCAGTATCGAACCCTTCGACGAATCTCCTGAGTGCTTCCTTACTGAGGACGTAACCTGCTCCTCCACTCATGTAGCCTTGACGGATGAAGGGGGTAAACCTCCTGCCCAGGTACAGCGGCTTCAGTGGATCATATCTGGACAAGGTGTAGCGTAGATTCTCTACGACCACAAACGTGTCGTCGTCCGCCTTCAGGAACCAGTCGGCTTCGTCCAGGTGGTGCCGGTGGATGTACTGGAAGGCTCGGATGGTCTTCCAGTACAGGTTTTCCCTCCCCTCGCTCACGTTGAGCCCCACGGTGGGGAAGTCCGTCTTCACTGAGCTCATGTACAGCACTTTGTTGCAGCGCTTGGCCCATGTGTTCCTGATGTGCTTGGTTCTGGATTCTAAGTAGTTGGGCCCCGTCATGATCCAGCACAAGATCCGCGTTGAGCCGGAGGAATTAGCCGCTGAGCTCTTGTTCTCAACTGGAGGGAATAAAGAACAAAGCATCAGAAATAGGTTGTGCGGAGGTTTAAGACCTACGGTCGATCGGGGCTTGATCAACCGGTTGATCGGAACTTGGTCGTTCTGGAGTTGATCAACCGGTGGATCGGAACTTGGTCGATCGGGACTTGTTCAATCGACCAATCGGGACTTGGTCGATCGGAACTTGATCGATCTGGACTTGTTCAACCGGGACTTGGTCGATCGCGGCTTGATCAACCGGCCGATCGAGACTTGGTCGATCGGGGCTTGATCAACCAGTCGATCGGGACTTGGTCGATCGGGACTTGATCAACCGGTCAATCAAAACTTGGTCGATCTGGACTTGATCAACCGGTCGATCAGAACTTTGTCGATCGGAACTTGATCAACCGGTCGATCGGAACTTGGTCGATCTGGACTTGGTGGATCTGGACTTTATCAATCGGTCGATCAGAACTTGGTCGATCTGGACTTCATCAACTGGTCGATCGAAACTCGGTCGATCTGGACTTAATGAACTGGTTGATCGGAACTTGGTCGATCGGAACTTGGTCGATCGGGGCTTGATCATCCGGCCAATCGAGACTTGGTCGATCGGGGCTTGATCAACCAGTCGATCGGGACTTGAAAAGCATGTGGCCACAACAAATAGTTAGATTGGTGATCTTTACGATACCTCATTTTATTTAAAAAATCTCAATAAAGGTGTCAGCTGGCTGGCGACGCCTTATCAACATAAATTACCTCGCTGTCTCCGATATATTATGTCATCTCCAGTTTAATCAGAATATAAAGCTTCTGTTTCCTGTGTGCCAGAGACGTATGTTACGTCTCTGGCACACAGCTGATAGGTCTGTCTCCTGTTTACATGACGCACCATGACGCTAGCTTGTTGTTAGGACATGGGGAGGCTTGAGCATGATACATACATTGTTGATTGAGAATAGCTGCCCATGCTCTTAATTATTATGGTATGTTGGCAGTTAATAAACATTCCGCTGACAAAGGTTTGGAATGGATCTTAGACGACCGGCTGCACGCTGTAAACGGAGCAAATCCGTCACACCCTCTTTGCTCGCTCCGCTTATAATAAACACTTCATGCCAGTTCACCTCTTGTGTGTTAAGACTGTTAAAATTCATATTAAGATAAGAGTGATTCATAACTCTAGTCTAAATAGTTTCTGCAGAACAGTGATTAAATTGAGTTGAAACAGGACTTTCACTCAGGAGACCACTGTTTGTGTCCTGAGTGAAACAAAAGGACTTGATTTATGTGAAGGGAAGCGATTAGGGCGGGGATTGAACCACCAACCCCTGATTGAAAGGTGGACCTGCTGACCAACAGTCAACCATGAATTAAAAAACATTACTGCTGTATGTTTACACTCTTGAATGCAATACTTTTACTTTACAGTAGTTTTACATTAGTGTTGCATTGGGACATTTTCTGTTAGACCTATAAAGCTAATTCATTCAGTTTTTGTAGAACTTCCACATAAAACCATCATAACCAGGACCCTTAACCCTCACCGACCAATTTATTAAACAACCAAACCTACTGAACAGAATAAGCTACTGTGATACAACCAATATAGCAAAATGGCAACTTATTTATTCTCAAAACATTAGTTATGTGATTACCAGTTTCATTTTTATACACTTTTAAGGATCTGCTTTCAATAAAGTTTGAATAATTCGAAAGTATGAATATCATTTTCTCTTTTTAGCTGAATTTGTCTTTGATTTCCTAAAAAACTGTACAGTAAAATCTTTTGAAAATCACCATGGACATAGCAGAGATCCTCATGAACAACATGCTTGTGTCATTTTTATATACACTTTTAAGTATCTGCTTTAATAACAGTTATAATATTGTGAAATTATGAATAGAATCGAATTTGCACTGACTCAAAATCAGTCGAGTAATAGAACGTCATATGTTATTGTAATATTATTTTGTATAATGTCCAAATGTATGTGGTTTTTTACTTGTTATATCAAACTAGAGAAATGATTGCTTGAATAAATAGTCAACAGCAACGGAACAGTCATTACGCGCGACCCATTACGCATGGCTGTGGTTGTTTACAGAGTCCATACAACTCATTATTCTCATGTATGCTCTACCTATAACTGTCGACATGACTTCATCTTTATTATTATTGTAAAGTGACACGTATACCTACTTTTTTCTTCAAGGATTAACAAAGAGTGATACCTCTTATTGTGGCGCATCAGCCATAACACGTGCATAGAAAGGATGACATATGGGTTAAACAGGTGCCCACCTGTGTGTCCGTGATGTCTGACGTCATGCTTGGCATTCCAGTAAGTGGCTTGTTGGGTTGAAAAGTTTGAGTCCAACAGAAAAAAAGAAGAGAGGAATCCTATTATGAGCCCAGTGTTGAAGAATAAACGAGACGTATTGACCCTCATCCTCTACAATGACGTCACTCACTGCTCCACGCGCACCAGCTGCTCTAAAAAAGAAAGATGAGAATGAAGCCCATAAAGTTGACAGCTGCCAGTCGGGACACACGTGTTGAGGACTAAGGATGAATAAGGATGAGCCCCTGAGCTGCAGCTTGCTCTCAAGTTTATGTTCCGGACTGTTAGCCACGCCCACCTCATCAGCTTATTCTACCTAAAAAAAAAAAAAAAAACCTTCAGGAGAGCAACAGAGGAGGATCCCTCTGCAGGATGGACAGGTGTAATAAATGTCATGTGACCAGATAAACAATAGCATTCATGTGACCAGATGAACAATAGATGTCATGTGACCAGATGAACAGATGAGTTAGCTGCAGCACATTCAATGAGTATGAAATATGTCCAGGGCTTTTATTGTGAAAGGTTTTGTGAGTGGATGGGGTCAGCGCTGCCTTTATCAAGGTCTAAATGAATAATCAGAGGTTGATGTCTTGGTTTGGATTACAGATCAAGAATTAGAAAAAAAACAAGTTCCTAATTTGACACAAAGACATTTGCGTTCTTTGTGAAAGTTTTCGTGAAAAACACTAAAGCTGGTAGAAATATATTTGCGTTCAAATTAAATCACACAGACCGAATGCCTAACGACGAAAACATATATAAAACTGAAAGAGACAACAATAAAGAGCTCCTTCCTTATCTGAACGGGATTGGGAGAGAGGCGGTGACCCGGTCTTATTACGATCTTCGCCATGTTGTTTTTTCCCAACTGATGAACGGAAGTTACCATATTGGAACGTGATGGACTGCCGTAGAGACCTGTCAATCACCTGGTAGCCCCGCCCTAAAGCGTACCCTGCTTTATGGTCTGTTTGACTCTACAAACTCATGTTTTCAATGTTTACTCAGGGAATACATCAAGGCGACCCAGCTGGTCAGTCGAGAGAATGCAGAACCGGATGCAACCCAATAATATGACGTGTCTGTGGGGTTTTCACCTTAATGATAAAGCCCCGCTAGTTCAATTATCAGACCAACTCCAATGACCACAGATGACAGACTCGAGCTCGTAGTTTTACTTGTCACAAGGAGAATGCCTGTGCTGTGCCTCCGCACTCACCCAAAACACTCTGGCTCAGTTCTCCCCCGACAGTCCTTTTATTGAAGCAAGTCATTTACACAAAACAGGATGAGGTCTCTTATCAGTATGAGCTTCATGACCTTGAGTCCTGTGGTGTGGATGTGGGTGAGTTATGTGGGGAGACCTGAAACAAACCCTTGTTCCTGTGTCTGCTCATTAATCAGATGTGACCCTGGAACCTTTTGCTCTCAGGGTGACCGGTACAGAATAAACAACACAGCAACAATATGATTGTAATTATTAATCTTCTTCTAATAATTACAACCCCGAGGAGTAAACAATAATTCATAGGGCTTACATTCTTTAATACAAATTGAAAACACATGCTCTAAAACCTAACATTATACATCCATTGTTGATTGAGAATAGCTGCCCATGCTCTTTATTATGGTATGTTGGCAATTGATAAACATTCCGCTACAAAAGGTTTGGACCGGATCTTAGACGACCGGCTGCACGCTGTAAACGGAGCAAATCCGTCACACCCTCTTTGCTCACTCCGCTTATAATAAACACTTCATGCCAGATTAGGGCGGGGATTGAACCACCAACCCCCTGATTAAAAAACGGACCTGCTAACCACTGGCCCACAGTCTACCATTTATATATATATATATATATATATATATATATTTCCAGGCAGACCATGATGTTTTACCACCCTTAAGTGGTTTTGTTGCTCATATAGCTCTACCTATAACTGTCGACATGACTTCATCTTTATTATTATTGTAAAGTGACACGTAGACCTACTTTTTTCTTAAAGGATTAACAAAGAGTGATACCTCTTATTGTGGCTCATCAGCCATAACACGTGCATAAAAAGGATGACATATGGGTCAAACAGGTGCCCACCTGTGTGTCCGTGCTGTCTGACATCATGCTTGGCATTCCAGGAAGTGGCTTGTTGGGTTGAAAAGTTTGAGTCCAACAGAAAAAAAGAAGAGAGGAATCCTATTATGAGCCCAGTAGAGATGCACCGATCAGGTTTTTGGTGCCGATCACCGATCACCGATCACTGGAATCAGTATCTGCCGATCCGATAATACCGATCACCGATCATGGTGTCGATTGAAGCATTCTATTTATTGTGTAGCATTATTATTGCCTAGGACTATGAGGAAATACATATATAAAGCAACTCAAACATTAAAGAAATTACCGATTTCTTTAAACATTTAGGACTTTTACTTTGAAAAATGTCCTAATTGATACATTAAAATTGTTTGATTGCTATTGTAGGGGATTTCAGATATGTATGGAACACATCTGCATTATTCATTTCCTGGAACTCTTGGGGAAATCTATATACAGGACTTTTTTTAACATACAAAAGTCAGACTTATTTTTATAAACTCTTCCTTGGTACAGTAAAAATGTTTTAATGTTAGCATAATTTAAGCTAAATCTCAGAAACGATCTATAAAGATACAAAATCAGTTCATAGTTTACTTTTATCTGTTCGTGTATGATTTGTCGACATCTTATTTTGATAAACGGATGTTGTTTCACGTGGTTCTTTCCGCTAACTTTGCAAAACCGGATGTTGTCACATAAATCCTTCCGCTAACTTTATCAAAACCCTCTTTGCTCCCGATGGAATGTGTTTACCGTGAACATCAGTCTATAGGGGCAGACATGTGAGAGTCGGCTGAGTCGACCCAGAGATTCAACTCTGGGGACGGGGACGCCGCTCGGTGGTGAGGATCCCCTCGTGGACCTCTCACTCTGCGGCCCTCGCCGGGCGCATCGTCTCCGTTGCGCTGCGATTGAAATGTCTGATAGTTCTCGCAGATGTTACGTCATCTGATCGGCCGTTTTGAGAACGCCGATCAAAACCGATAATGGCAATATCGGCCGATATGGATCGGCGCCGATCAGATCGGTGCATCCCTAGAGCCCAGTGTTGAAGAATAAACGAGACGTATTGACCCTCATCCTCCTGACGTCACTCACTGCTCCACGCGCACCAGTTGCTCTAAAAAAGAAAGATGAGAATGAAGCCCATAAAGTTGACAGCTGCCAGTCGGGACACACGTGTTGAGGACTAAGGATGAATAAGGATGAGCCCCTGAGCTGCAGCTTGCTCTCAAATGTATGTACCGGACGCGGCGCGCGCGCGCACAGTCATGCGCGGGTGTTTCCATAGGTGAGTAACATCAGAATCAGAATCAGAAACAGTTTTATTGCCAGGAATGTTTACACAAACGAGGAATTTTTTTTGGTGGAAGGTGCAACATTTGGACATGACAAACAAACAACAATCAACACGACAGAAAGACAACAAATAATGTGAAAGTGTTTGGGTGTGTGCTTCAAGTGGTGTGTTTTAGTTAAAAGTGTATGTTACGCGTGGCGTGTGTTTAAGTTAAAGTGCATGCAAATAAAGTGGCATGTGTGTGGAGGAGGCCTCAAGTTAAAGTGCATGTTAAAGTGACGTGTGTGGAGGAGGGAAGAAGAAGGAGGAGGGAGGAGGAGTGGGAGGAAGAGGAAGGAGCGGGAAGAAGGAGGAGAGAGGAAGGTGGAAGAAGAGGTGGTAGTCCTGGGGGTGACAGTCAGTCAGTCCCGGGTTCCATTGATGAGCCCGACCGCCGACGGGAAAAAACTTTTGGTGTGGCGGGTGGTCTTTGTCATGATGGACCGCAGCCTCCTCCCCGAGGGGAGGGACTCGAACAGGGAGTGTCCAGGGTGGGAGGGGTCAGCGACAATCTTTCTGGCCCGCTTCAGTGACCTAGAAGTGAACAGGACCTGGAGGGAAGGCAGATTGCAGCCGATAACCCTCTCGGCCGAGCGGATGATGCTCTGCAGCCTGTGCTTGTCTTTGGCCGTGGCTGCAGGGTGCCAGACGGTGATGGAGGAGCAGATGATGGACTCAACGATGGCCGTGTAGAATTGTACCATCATTCTCCCTGGCAGGTTGAATTTCCTCAGCTGCCTCAGGAAGAACATCCTCTGCTGGGCCTTCTTGGAGATGGAGCCGATGTTCAGCTCCCACTTGAGGTCCTGGGTGATGATGGAGCCCAGGAAGCGGAAGGACTCCACAGCGTCGACGGGGGAGTCACACAGGATGAGAGGCGGGTGGGGCTGCATTCCTCCTGAAATCCACAACCATCTCCACTGTCTTTAGAGCGTTGAGCTCCAGGTTGTTCTGGCTGCACCAGGTCACCAGGTGGTCCGTCTCCCACCTGTAGGCGGTCTCGTCCCCACCAGAGATGAGCCCAATGAGGGTGGTGTCATCCGCGAACTTTAGGAGCTTGACGGACTGGTGACTGGAGGTGCAGCTGTTGGTGTACAGGGAGAACAGCAGAGGGGAAAGAACACAGCCTTGGGGGGAACCTGTGCTGGTGGTCCGGGAGCCTGAGACGTGTTTCCCCAACCTCACGTGCTGCTTCCTGTCGGTCAGGAAGTCTGTGATCCACCTGCAGCTGGGAGAGCTTGTCCTGCAGCAGGGACGGGATGATTGTATTGAAAGCAGAGCTGAAGTCCACAAACAGGATCCTGGCGTAGGTTCCTGGGGAGTCCAGATGCTGGAGGATGTAGTGAAGGGCCATGTTGACTGTGTCGTCTGCAGACCTGTTGGCTCTGTAGGCGAACTGCAGGGGGTCCAGGAGTGGGTCGGTGATGGTCTTGAGGTGTGACAGGACCAAGCGTTCAAAGGACTTCATGACCACAGAGGTCAGGGCGACGGGCCTGTAGTCATTGAGTCCTGTGATCTTGGGTTTTTTGGGGACGGGGATGATGGTGGAGGCCTTGAAGCAGGCTGGAACGTGGCATGTCTCCAGGGAGGTGTTGAAGATGTCGGTGAACACCGGAGACAGCTGGTCAGCACAGTGCTTCAGGGTGGAGGGGGAGACGGAGTCCGGGCCCGCTGCTTTGCGGGGGTTCTGCTTTTTGAACAGCCTGTTGACGTCTCTCTCCAGGATGACGAGGGTCGTCGCTGAGTTGATGGAGGGTGCTCCAGAGGTGTGAGCCCTGATGGGCTGGGGGAGGGTGGGCTGATGGTCTGTGGCTTGTTGATGGGGCTGTGGGGGATTGTCTCAGGACTGCTCCATTGTCTTTCAAAGCGGCAGTAGAACTCATTGAGCCCGTCTGCCAGAAGCACATTGTTCATGGAGTGGGGTGATTTGGGCTTGTAGTTGGTGATCTGCCTGAGCCTCTCCAGACAGAAGCAGAGTCGTTTGCTGAGAGCTGCTGTTGCAGTTTCTCAGAGTACAGTCGTTTAGCATCTCTCACCGCCTTGCTAAACCTGTATTTTGACTCTGTGTACAGGTCCTTCTCCCCACTCCTGAATGCCTGGTCCTTCTGCAGTCTTATCTTCCTGAGCTCCGCTGTGAACCAGGGTTTGTCGTTGTTATAACTCACCCTGGAGCTGGATGGAATACAGCTGTCCTCACAGAAGCTGATGTAGGAAGTTACAGCCTCTGTGTACTCATCCAGGCTGTTGGTAGCAGTCCTGAAGACATCCCAGTCAGTACAGTCCAAGCACGCCCGTACATCCTCCAGAGCCTCACTGGTCCACTTCTTGAACTTCCTCACCACAGGTTTGCAGAGCTTTAGTCTCTGCCTGTATGAGGGAATCAGATGAACGATGACGTGGTCAGAGTTTCCCAGTGCAGCTCGAGGGACGGCGTGATAGGCCCTGCTGATTGTTGTGTAGCAGTGGTCCAGAATGCTCTTCTCTAGTAGGGCATTTAATTAACTGTCTATATTTAGGGAGTTCGTGGCTGAGGTTTCCTTTGTTAAAATCCCCGAGTACAATAACTAAAGAGTCCGGGAAGGTCCGCTCCACACACCGTATCTGTTCGGCGAGGGTCCGCTGTGCCTCTTGCACGTTTCCCTGCGGCGGCATGTAAACTCCGGCCAGGATGAATGAAGCGAACTCACGTGGGGAGTAGAAGGGTTTGCAGTGAATGATAAAAGATTCCAGGTCCGGCGAACAGTGCTGTAGAATCACCGTTACGTCGTTGCACCAGCCGTTGTTGAGGTAAAAGCAGATTCCTCCACCCTTTGTTTTTCCGGAGAGCTCCGTGACCCGGTCCGCTCGGAACAGCTGGAAGCCAGCGAGCTGGAGCGCAGAATCTGGTATCGATCCACTTAGCCATGATTCCGTAAAGCACAGGACGGAGGATGAGGAGAAGTCTCTGTCTCTCCCCACCAGCAGCTGGAGTTCGTCCAGTTTGTTGCACAGTGAGCGGACATTGGAGAAATATGCTCGGCAGCGCTGTACCAGATCCCCGCTTCCCTAGCCGTACAGACGCCCCTGTACGCTTGCCTCTCCGGCGTCTCACGCGTGGCGAAGGTGAGCACACCTTTTACAAAAATGTCCAGTAACTCCACAGAAGTTAAAAACGTTGGAAATAAATCCGCTGGAGTTGTTCCCCTGATGTTCATGAGCTCTTCTCTGGTGAAAGAGCTCCGGGAATCACAGCAGAAAACAGTATTTAAGACGAAAACAACAAAAAACATCGCGCACCAACGCACCGAGGCGGCCGTCCGCGGCGCCATCAGGGCGAAGCTTCATAAAACACCTGCTGACGTCAGAACCCCAGCTTAACGCAGAAGCTTCATAAACATTTCTATAGAATCATACCATCCTGATAATAATGTGTGTTCCAGTGACCTCTAGTGTGTGTTCCATGACCTCTAGTGTGTGTTCCAGTGACCTCTAGTGTGTGTTCCAGTGACCTCTGGTGTGTGTTCCAGTGACCTCTGGTGTGTGTTCCAGTGACCTCTAGTGTGTGTTCCAGTAACCTCTAGTGTGTGTTCCAGTGACCTCTAGTGTGTGTTCCAGTGACCTCTAGTGTGTGTTCCAGTGACCTCTAGTGTGTGTTCCAGTGACCTCTGGTGTGTGTTCCAGTGACCTCTAGTGTGTGTTCCAGTGACCTCTAGTGCATGTTCCAGTGACCTCTAGTGTGTATTCCAGTGACCTCTAGTGCATGTTCCAGTGACCTCTGGTGTGTATTCCAGTGACCTCTAGTGTGTATTCCAGTGACCTCTAGTGCATGTTCCAGTGACCTCTGGTGTGTATTCCAGTGACCTCTAGTGCATATTCCAGTGACCTCTAGTGTGTGTTCCAGTGACCTCTGGTGTGTGCTCCAGTGAGTGAGTCACTCTGCCTCTTCACTCGCACGCGGATGTTGTCACTGTGTGTGTGTGTGTGTGTGTGTGTTTTCAGTGTTCTAACATCTGAGGAATATGAATCCAGCATTATTGGTGGATCTGAAACAGATTTTCTTGATATCAGTTACTTGGAAAAAAAGACACAACAATTTGGGAAAATTTGCTATTTAAATTTAGATTCATGGATCCAACGAGTGATTTATGCAAAGAGACTTCTCATGCCACAATGTCCACCAGATGGTCAGAGTATGTTTAGGAGTTATCAACCGCAGGTATATTTCATTATGTTTATGATTTTGCCTTAAATGGTGTATTTATAGGTCCAACAGCTTTTAAAAATGATAATGCTGATTTAGATTTCAGTTTAGTTCAAACCAATGATATACAATGTTCTGCATCAACTGACCCGGGAGTTAAAGGCCTAATGATCATGTTTAGGGATTAAATAAATGAGTAAAGTTTATATTTGTTTGCACCTATCACAGACAAAGTGTCACAAAGTGCAGTAGAGTCAATTAAAACAATTTGCTAATAACAGGGGGCAAAACATCTCACCAGTTAAAAGAGAAAAGTACAATACGCGGTAAAAGATGGTGTTAATAAACAGAGAGGATACAAAGTAGCTCATAAAATATTTTAATTAACCAAATGCCAGTGAACACAGGAATGTTTTGAGATGGAGTTCAAACCTTCGGATGCAGGCCGTGTAGTTAAATGAATGAAATACTGTCGTGCATGTTTCTGTTTGATTGATATCAAAGCGTGTTAGAACGTGAACGTGTGCAGCAGAATAAACAATATGACCCAGGATGCTTCGACGAGGCGAACGGAGCAAACCTTCGTCTTCATCAGAGAGACTAAATGTACCGGAGAGATGACGCAACACTGACTCAGCCCGTCATCCAAACAGAACTTTGTATAAATGAATCCCCTAAAAGAGGTCGACAAATAGACAAAGCTGGTGTGTAGGAGACACCAGGCTGGACATCCCATAATAACTCATTGAAAGCTGCTCGACGAGAGCATGCACCTAAACATCAAACAGCAGTTTGTGAAGACATCGTGGAGTAAAGTTTGAGCGTGAGAGGCAATAGAAAAGCCCCAATCTCATTTATAGTACCATAATGTACAATTTAGGATGTATACTTGGCTTCTAACTCAGAATCAACACTGCAATATATTATAAATACAATAACTGACTCACAATTGGACGACTGAAAAGGAAGATGTGAATTCTTTGGATAAATTAAGCTCTAAAAGAATCAACACAAAGATTCCGGCTCAGCATCACCGGGCAGTTCTGTTGTATTTGTGAATTCATTGGGGATACAAACATTTAAAAAGTACTTTACCTTATTAAATAATTAAAATGTTATTTTTTTTAAATTCAAGTTGTGTTTGATCATTACTCTGAGCAACTCCGTTTAATGACATTCATGATGTTCTTAGTTTGAGTTGCGTTTACATATTTATTGTTGGGTGGAAAACCTGCCCAGAATTTAATTAAGTTAATGTTAATCCAATGAATTATTATTATTAAGTGTGTTTATCCGTATCCTGGCCACTCTCTTATTGTAGTGGCCATTTGTCCAATAAATCAAAAACAGACATTAATCAAGTTGCCACTGATGGCTTTGTGGTTACCAGCCAAAAGGATGCGTTTTCATTTCTCCTTTCATTCTTGATCACGCCCGATATCGTTGTGTCGGAGTGGCCTTGAATGACCTTGCGCTTTTGTTCCAGGGCTTCATGTCGGGACTCTTTTCTTGTATCATTCTTTCTTTTTGCAGGCTCTTACGTAATGTCCCCCTGGGGATGACTAAAGTCAAATATAAACTATAAACTAATCATGTTGTCATAAGTCCTCTCTGTAACAGAGTCGTGCATATGAGCTTCATCCGCCTGAGGCTCTGTTTCTGTCTGTGTTTTCATTCTTTACGATACAGATTCAGTTCTGAATATTCGCTTATAGTTCATTGAGTCACTGCCGCTCCTCTGCTGCTCCTAACAGCTGATTGGTCGCTGTGCCAGCTGGTCACGGACTGCAATCAAGCGACATGAAGCAACCTCATTTGTTCCCAAATGAAGTTAGTTTTTAAAAACTTACTTGCTTGTTAGTTTTGACGCGTGCAATAAACAGATGAAATGTCCAGTTTGTAATGTAGACGGTTATTTATTCATAAAGTTGTACGGCTTTCAACATAAACCACAATATGTGTTCCTTGTCCAAACCCATTTGTCTATTCACAAAAAATGCATGAGATAAAAACACAATGTCACATGTTCTCACCTGGCCCCAGTGCTCCTCCGGATTGTATTGGCCTCTGTCATAATTGACAGTGGCCCTACGCCCCCTAGTGGTGGGAGGTCCAACAAAGTAAAAACAAACTAAATGGCTATTGCAAGAGGAAAACACATTCAATAAACTTCATGGAATATTTCACAGCAGGCAGGAGACATAAACTCCCTCATGTGGAGTGCTAGTGTCATTCAGTGTGATGAGAAACAAAGGAAAAGATACTCTTGTGAGTGTATCATGAAACGCATATCCCTAATGCACTACACGCACATGTCCTGTGGAGCCTCCTCCAGGCCACTAGGGGGCGGTAGAGCTCCAGCATCGAGCTCGCTCCCCCGAAGAAGGAGCTTCATTTCCGTGATAAACAAGGACATGTGTTGAGTAACTCTCCTCGGTACTCAGGTGTATCCTTGAGCTCCGTGTGGCTGCTTGTGAAGACACGACGCCGGGAGGTTATCCACACACACGCCGGGAGGAGGAAGGGGACATACCGCTTCCGTCATGGCGGTGTCGGCTCACGTCTCCAAAGTCCGGTCTTTATACAAGAGGATTCTGGTCCTGCACCGGTTCCTGCCCATAGACCTGAGGGCCCTCGGGGACCAGTACGTGAAGGACGAGTTCCGGAGACACGGAGGAGCTGCTCCCGAGGAGGCGGCGGGCTTCATGGCCGAGTGGAAGGTAAACCGACCGGAGCCTCCTCGGGAGGAAGTCTCGTGACCTGAAACACTTCTCTATGAACCCGGTTCACACGATGAATAAAGGCCACCTCATACAAGATCATCATTCTAAGAGTAAAACTGTGTGTACGCGTGTGTGTGTGTGAATATATATACCTACCACGTTGATAGTCCCTATCCCCCCCCCCCTCCCTCCATGATTACCAACCTGTCCCCACATCACACTTGCACCTTAATGTTTACTTATAGACACTTGCACCTTCACTTAAATGTTTATATATATTAACATGTATACTGTATATTATATCTGCATTGCACTTTTCTTTGTATATATACTGTTCCCTTTGCACTGCTGGTCAGATGCTAACCGAGATTTCGTTGCCTCAGTAGCTGTACTGTGTGCAATGACAATAAAGTTGAATCTGATTTATATTTGTATATTTATTTATACATATATATTTATTCATGTATATTTATTTATATGTATATTGATATATTTTTTATTTATTAAATATATATATGTATTTTTAGAAAATACATATGTATGTGTGTGTATGTATATATATATACATATAAAAATGGTAGACTGTGGGCCAGTGGTTAGCAGATTCGTCTTTCAATCAGGGGGTTGGTGGTTCAATCCCCTCCCTAATCTGGCATGAAGTGTTTATTTAAATACACACACGCACACACATACACACAATCTTTTAAAGGCCGGTGTGATGTCCCCACATCGCCACATGGTGGCAGTGCAGCGCCAGTAACCACCAGGTTGGCTGCTCAGTGTCCTGATACCTCTGGTGGGTCAGAGTCTTCACTGTCACAATGTAAATATTGAAAACGTGTTATTGTTGTGTTTTATGAGTTGGTCTCATAAGACTGTCGGTGATAGTTCCGGCGTGTCCATCGAGCCCCTGCTGGTCCTCTGACCCGCCTCCCTCGCCCAGTCTGGTTCTCTGCCTCATCCACATGAAGGAGGAAGGAACACACTTCTATATTCACCCAACCTAAAGATCTAAAATATTGACTCGTCAGTTCAGGACTCACACAAATATTCACCCCTAGAGTTCTAGATGTCTCTTTTCCAACGTCAGTCTATAGGGAAATATCATTTTGGGCCCTATAAGGTGGAACCTAGAAGTTGTAATTGTAAAGAGAGGGGCCTCTTCCCGGAGGCGTGGTCATGTGTGAGCCGCCTGTGAACGACCTCCCTGAATGTTGCAGCAGAGTAATATATACGGAGCGTTACTCGCTCTGCTCTCTGCTGTATTACAGAGTGACACGCACCGCATTCAGGTGGGGAACAACCTTTGAATTAGCACAATAATCAGGGTTCGTACGGTCATGGAAAACCTGGAAAAGTCATGGAATTTTAAAATGGTCATTTCCAGGCCTGGAAAAAACTTAAATCATCAAAGTTTTGGAAAAGTCATGGAAATGTCGTTATAATCACATGTTCATTTACGCCGAGTTTGAAGTAGGTAATATGTTATTTTAAAGAAAGACGCTCAAACGCACAACATTTTCTAAATTGTTCTTGTTCATACTGAGATTTCAGTTTGGTCGTGGAAATTTGGTTTAAAGTCCTGGAAATCCACTGGTCAAAATGTGTAAGACCCTGAATAATAACCAATTCCATTGTCTTATTTTCATTGCACATGATTTTTAAAATGTTGATCTGATGTAAAAGTTATCTGGAGTCGTGTTGTTGTCGGACTCGGTGACCGTGACTACCAGGATATATTTTGGGGGGGGGGATCAGTACATTTTTAATTCGTCCTCCAGTTCCCAAAATACTCCAGAGTGTGCCAGGTGCGTTTTTATGACGCCGAGGAGGAGAGCCAATGTTTTCCGGCACAATTGCACACCGCTGGGGGGTGGAGGTAAATCTCCCATCTGCAGCCAATTAATCTAATGAAGTAGATGGTGATTGCAGATGGATTCCTGAGAGGTGCTTTTGTCATTGCCTCTCTGTGGAGCCACCGGGGGGGGTGGGAGCTAGTCACTTCCATTAGGCCTCGCCGTGGCAGGACGCGCTCCATCGGTTCCCCGGGGACGACAGGCTTTTCTCATATTTACACTCTGCATTTCAAATGGAAACTTTTCCACGCAACACTTCATACGACTAAAACCACTGGGGGCAGCGTCTGAAACACAGCGGGGCAAAACTGACCCTCAGAAAAGTAATGTTGCCCCTGATATCACGAGGAGAGGGGCAACACACGCCCCTTCATTTAGATCATTTAATGGTGGGTTTTGGGGGTTCTTTGTTTATAGGTACACACAAAATCAATAAATCTCATTTTTAATTATAAAAAACTAAGAAATAAGTTCTAATTGTTAATAGTAGTTTACATTTTTTTAATAACAATAAATAACCACAAAGAAATAAGAATAACATTAAATATGATTTTCTGACTTATTTTATCTGTTTGTTTTGTTTCTCCGTGGCTTATCTCTGTCTCCATGGAAACAGTTCTCATCTCCTTCATCCGCCATGAAGAACTGACCACTAATTCTGCTTCATACTTGTTGAGGACGTACCACAAACGTCTGAACATGTAACGCTCTCGTGTTTGGGTTCATAACATTAATATATATATATATATTCATACATGACATCACCCGTAGGCTCACACAGCTCGGTGACCTTCACCTCTAGTCTGAATGTCTCTTCAGCTCCACTAGAGCAGCAGTTAGATTCACCAACGGAGGAGCAGCTCAACTCTGATTGGCTCTCACAACTCGCCGTCGGGCCAATCATTCGCCAAAGTTGAAAAATTTCAACTTGAGGCGAAGGAGGCCCAGTTGACACTTCGCTCAATTCGCGGCAATCGCTTTGATCTACTCTCGCGAAAAATTCTCAGTGCTTTTTGTGTGAACGCAGCTTAAGATAAATCAAGTAGGAACACAAAAAATACAAACGTCCCGCCTCATATCTTCTGAAATAGCAGCTGTGTTCTCTCCTGGTCAACTGGCCAGAGCAGGGGGCGGAGCCTAATGTCCTTTATACAATCACAAAGCGTATGGAGGATAAATGCAGCGAGTCATTTTTGAAAAAATAACTGGCAACAAATATTGACCGAAGCTGAATCTCTTGTTGGATAAATAAAACATTTATAAAAAAGAAGATGCATTTTGATTAAATTAAAATAATAAACATGTATACAAAATTAAGATCAAAGCACAAATGTGATGTCTCCGCCTACATTCTAGATGTCAGGCAACTTGGGGCCAAGCTGGTGAGCCAGTCTGGGAACTGCGTGGGAAATGAGTTGCATTCCATTCATATTTATTCTCAGTTATGGTTTTAAATGATTTGGCACAATGTGCATTTAAGCTCAGCCAAGTTCACACGACCGGACCTTCAAAGGCCGGTCCTGATCCCGCTTACACGACACCACCTGCTGTCTAGTCATTTGTCAACGCAATTTGTTTTTATTGCGCACTTTAATTAAAATGTTGAGTCTTTGGGAGCTATGTGGGGTTCAGTGTCTCTGGGAGCTATGTGGGTTTCAGTGTCTCTGGGAGCTATGTGGGGTTCAGGGTCCTCCCCTGTGGTGCAGAAACACTGCCTTTAGTCCTGGTTGCCATGACCCTCAGTCCGTCAGGACCGGAGGCCGGCATGGACTTTATATTTGTTTACGTTAGATGCAAATAACTTAAGTAGATTGATCAGATCCCCATTAGCTGGTTTCCTTATGTGGTCCAATCACAGAGCTCGTTAGGAGATGCTCTAATCCCCTCAACCCAGCTTGCCCATGAGCAGAGCAGCGGATCGGCACCAACAACCCGACGCTGAGCCACAATGAGATTATGAGCACTGAGTGCTCGCCGTATAATCCATTTATCAGAGAGGCGCCATGAGAGTTCTCTGCTCCCAATGAAGCTGGGAGAGAGAGAGAGAGAGATGGGGAGAGAGGGAGAGAATGAGACGCCAATCGAATGTACACTGGACACGACTAAATCGGAAAACCCAAATATTCCTATATTTCACAAAAACGCCCCAAATTTACCAAAAGTATAATAATCCCACTCTGATGTTGACTGAGTTTCTGCCACCCTTTTTTATTCCAGGTAAATTCTCTGAACCAAAGAGGAAATCAAATCTGCGTGAATTCGGTGATGAATAAACGGTTATGGATTCAAAAGCTGCTCAGTGACGCCGGCTGTCAGGAATCCAAGAGGTGCTTCCTTTGACCCCGCCCCCTGGGCCTAGGCCCCGCCTCCCCTCCATGACTGTGTTCAGCTATTGGTGCATTCTACAACTAGATAAAAACGAGGACGTCACAGATGTCCTTGTAGGCATCACGCTCACTGCGTGCACAGCGCCGCTCACTGCGTCTTCACGAACATCGTTTTCCGAGGAGGACTCGCGGTGATGGACCGCCGTCTGCCTCCGGAGGACGGGCGCTGCACGTCGGGGCGACGCCACATCTGTCTTTGCTCTGTGGGAACATCTGTCTGATGGGGGACGGAGGTCCAGTGTTCAGACGGGCGTTGTTGGGTCCGCTACTTCTCGATCAGCGAGGTCTTGTTTTTAAAAAAAAAATAGTTTTTGCTCCTGGTTATTTAAATGTTTATTTTCATCATCTGAACATCAGAAGCCGCTTGACGTCCGACACAACGCGGCGTTTCGTCTCACGTAAACCGCCATGTTATATAACATCATGTCACGATCACAACATGTCCGCCGCGAAAAGTTATCGGAGCAAAGTTCTGTCGATTCATAATTTAACGTCTGATATTTATATAAAAACAACCCGAGCTAAAGTGGAATTGACGTTGGATAAAAAGACCAAAACCGACGGCGTGTTCGCCTGTCGACACTCAAAAGGCCTCATCAACATTTTTAAATGTCACCTTCTATTATCTTAAATAAGTCAATCGTATATGTACATTTTAATAATTTATAATAGAGACCTAATGAATGCATTCAGGTTCAGTTCTACTAGCATAATGTAGCCATACTTTTATATAAGAGGCAATATTACAAGTAGAATACAATTCTAAGAACAATAGGAACATTCAGGCTCCGGTGGCTGAAAGGGGAACTGCGGATATGAATAAATATACGACATTATGTTCAAGAAATTGAATGTCTTTTGAAGCCGCTGTAAAAATACAATTTATTAATATTACTTTCCACTTCCACCAAGCTAACGGTCTGAGTGTCAGTATCTTGGCTTCATTCTTTTTAATTATAAATGTATTATATGAGCTACAGTTGAAATATATGGTTTTAAAAGGTCAAAGGTGGACTAAACTCTCCCCTTTCTGTTGTGATTATTCTAACATTCTTGACTGGATGTGAGAGTGGAGGTGCTGACCGCTGCCCGTGCCTCCACAGGACTACAAGGACACCCTGCAGTCTCAGGTCCTGGAGGCGGCAGAAGGGCAAACCGGCTCCGTCCGTTTCGGGGCCAACCTGTCGGAGGGGAAGCTCGGCAACTTCCAGCACGACCAGATCGGCCAGCTGTACGAACTAATGCTGGAGTCCACCAAGTCCAGCAGGCAGTTCGACATCCAGAAGGAGTGCAAGTGAAGCCCGGTGGGCTCAGATCACTAATATATGACCTTTTTGAACGCTTGAGATGAGAAGCGGTACTCTTTATATTAAAAGTGCTGTGTCATAGCCGTGTGTCCCTCGTACATTAAGGTGGCACTAGTAAGTTTATTTTTATTTTTTGCATGAATACGTGTGAGTTTGTTTCAGGGCAGCGAGACGCACCCAGAGCTCCCATCAGCGACGCTTCTGTCAGCCTCGGTGCGGATGTTGTCTGGGTGAAGCTCTCGTTATCCATGTGGAAACATGACGAGTGTTGTGATCAAAGACAACTTAGAGACAGAGTTCAGACATTACAGTGACGCAAAACTCCTCTGGTTGTATAGAAGTCGTATGTGTTCAGATTGTAAAGACCTCTGGGGCAAATTTGTGATAATGGGCTATACAAAATAAACTGAATTGAATGTGTTAAAGCTGCACTCTCTCCTGACCACCAGGGGGCAACTCCTCTGGTTGTATAGAAGTCTATGCGTCATGTGTTAAAGCTGCATTCTCTCTCCTGACCACCAGGGGGCGACTCCTCTGGTTGTATAGAAGTCTATGCTTCATGTGTTAAAGCTGCATTCTCTCTCCTGACCACCAGGGGGCGACTCCTCTGGTTGTATAGAAGTCTATGCTACATGAATTGAAAACATTGGGATCAATAGTGTGATATTTACTATTAACTATGGATCTGCGTCTCAACTGGTCTTCTATGTATTTCTGTGTTTTAAATGTGAAGGTGTTGTTACGCCTCCCGTCTCTCCGTCACCTAGTCGGGCCGGTCCAATCTTGTAATTAAATCGGAGATCTTCTCCGCTGGCTGTAATTGATTGACGGGTAATAAGCGAGGTGGTTGCTTCCAGTAATTGTTTAACATGACCTCACTCCCACCTGGCAGAGCCATGCGTCACCGAGGCTTAATGTACCCATGAGTGATGTCCTACGCGAGTAGTTATTCTGATCAGTACTGTTCTTCCACTTGACTACTTCATTTCGCTAAGTCCCAGTTCTTTTACTTGAGTACAGCTGTGTGCCCCTCTGCCCACCAACGCAGAGACAAACTGGGATGAAGAGGTCAAGAGTAGACTATGTGTTCGGCCCATAAGGCCTGGAGCCACCGACTCAAACTTCTGAAAAGAAAGCGGATCAAACCGGTTGTGTCGTCTTCTAACCCGGTCCACCACAACTTCATGTGAGCTGAATTCACCACGAGGATTGAGCCCAACGCGTTGCTCATCGATTGGAATCAACTTGTAAAACACCGAGGAGACCTCTGGAGAGAAGTGTGACCGCAGTGGTGAACCAACTCGCCGGGTCGGGTCAGAGTTGCGTGAAGTCGACTGAGGGATTGACTGCACCGGCATGCACCAGAATGTGGGTCTTTTCCGATGGACCCTCCAGCCATCGGCAGCCACACATCGTAGGCCTCGTCCGTGAGCAGCGTTGACCAGCTGTGAACAGGACTTGAGGCTCAGACCAGAGGTCATGACCACTAGGGTCACTTCTTCCAGTCCCCGATGAACAGTGGGAGCTGTCTTAGCACCACGCTCTGGAATCTCCTTCAGAGAAACCAACGCCATGTGAAGACCCTCAAATGTCTCTCTGTATTAGTTGAACACACACTTGGAAGAACTCAGCTGATTGGACGGAGCTCTTCCCCCACAGAGGGTCAGGAGGTCTGACCTCCAGGGAAGGCTCCACGCAGTCTGCAGGCACATTATTTAGTACCTCTGTCCGCTGGAGCACCGGGGACCAGATCCCAGGGATACGATTTCAGACCTAAGATCACAGGAACAAGATCTCAGGGACAAGATCACAGGGTAAATATCCTAGGGACAATATCCTAGGACGAAGATCCCACGGACAAGATTTCAGATCACAGGGACAATATCATAGGAAGATCTCAGGGACAAGATTTCAGATCACAGGGACAATATCATAGGAACAAGATCTCGGGGACAAGATCACAGGGTAAATATCCTAGGGACAACATCCTAAGGTGAAGATCCCAGGGACGAGATCCAAGGAACAGCATCCCAGGGACAAGATCCAAGGAACAGCATCCCAGGGACAAGATCCCAGGGACAAGATCCCAATGTAAAGATCCCAGGGACAAGATTCTAGGCACAAGATTCTAGGAACAAGATCCTAGGCACAAGATTCTAGGGACAAGATCCCAAGGTAAAGATACCGGGGACAATGTTCAATTCAGTTTATTTGTATAGCCCATTCTCAGAAATTAGAAATTTGCCTCAGAGGGCTTTACAATCTGTACACATAGACATCCCTGACCTTTGACCTCACATCGGATCAGGAACAACTCCCAAACAACCCTTCACGGGGAAAAAAGGGAAGAAACCTTCAGGAGAGAAGAGAGGAGGATCCCTCTCCAGGATGGACAGAACAATAGATGTCATGTGACCAGATGAACAATAGATGTCATGTGACCAGAATGAATCATTACAGAGTTAAAACCCATTCAATGAGTGACTGAGTGTATGAATAGTTGGTAGTCGGCATGGACCACGATCCAGACCTCCGTGATCCATCCATGTTAATGCAACACTTGTGGAGGACGTCCATCTGTTGGATACAACGAGCAAATGAAGATTAAGTTTCATCTCCAGGATGTTTCATTGTTCTTCTAAAAAGTATGAACTACTGGAGCTTTAATGAGAAATCGGACACATTGTTTTTGTTTCTTGATGAAATGAAAACCTCCACAGGAAAGTAATTTACTCGTCTGGTCTCTTTATCACCTCGTGTCATAAATACTGAAATCATAACGCTGCTTCGTGTACCCAGCAGAGTTGTCTCTAGAGGACCAGGTCCACAGCTGCAGCTCCTGATGAATCGATTATTATTGGCCAGCTCCGTGTGTGAGTGTGAAATTAGTGTTGGAGAACAAACAGACGGCCATCAATAAAGTGACAAAAGGGAAATATTGAATTATGAGCAGCAGCAAAGAGCTTCTGTCCTTTATGGAGTCAGTTCAGGATTGGCCTCACAGTAAAACGCTGCTCTGTTTACCGGCGCGTCGCCCGGTGTGAGCGGCCACCGGAGGGGCGGATCGAAAAGAAATCGGTATGCCAATATTGAGATATTATGTTATTCTTTGATGTTTTTTTACTTAACCAGCAGGTTCAGAGGAAAGAGCCGAGACTATAACTGAGCTCCCAACGCTCTGTGAACTATAATGAAAACATAAGCATAATTCATCATTGGATTGACTATTTATCTTCTTCTTTTTATATTTTTATGTTCTGATCAAATTATACAAATTTAAACATCAACCAATCGATCAAAAAATGATCCCTAAATCCTAAATAAGCCGCTCTCTGTGGTGGCAGCATGGGAAGCTGCCGACCCGGTGACACATGATCAGAAACAGGTTCAAACGTCATGTTTGCAACTTGAGCCGGTCTGTTCAACAAAAGATGTTGTAATAAATCATATGTTGTATGTTCCTTTACGAACGACAGCAGAGTCAGTCAGGTATAGTCTAGTCGATTCTCTTCATATGGGCTAATAACACATATTTTATTATAAAGCTAATAACTTTATAATTAATAAAGCCCCTTGTATATGACACCCTGGCCTTTGGACCGGGCTTCAGACAAGGAAGACTTTCCCATAGACGTGTATTGCGAAACATGTTTGTGACTCAGCAGATATTTCTTTTCTTTTGTTAAATAAGAAAACAGCCAGCTAACGATTAGCGTTAGCTAGTGACACACACACACATGTTAACCACTAGATGTACAGTAACCCAATACCCATAAGAAATAGCAAGACCAGCCTAATAAATCCACCTCCCGCCAGCAGCAGGCTAAGCTAAAGCACCGAGCTACACGCCGGCTAACGGAGGAGCTCGACCTCCGACAGCTGTTTGTGTCCCGTGTGAAACCAAAACATTACACACTTTTACACAAACCGGTAGCTTTTACTAAACCTAACCAAGTAGTTGTGTTGCCTAAATGTGGTTTTTAAACGGCGTGTGTGTTCCAGTGACCTCTGGTGTGTGTTCCAGTGACCTCTAGTGTGTGTTCCAGTGACCTCTAGTGTGTGTTCTAGTGACCTCTAGTGTGTGTTCCAGTGACCTCTGGTGTGTGTTCCAGTGACCTCTAGTGTGTGTTCCAGTGACCTCTATTGTGTGTTCCAGTGACCTCTATTGTGTGTTCCAGTGACCTCTAGTGTGTGTTCTAGTGACCTCTAGTGTGTGTTCCAGTGACCTCTGGTGTGTGTTCCAGTGACCTCTATTGTGTGTTCCAGTGACCTCTGATGTGTGTTCCAGTGACCTCTAGTGTGTGTTCCAGTGACCTCTGGTGTGTGTTCCAGTGACCTCTAGTGTGTGTTCCAGTGACCTCTGATGTGTGTTCCAGTGACCTCTAGTGTGTGTTCCAGTGACCTCTGGTGTGTGTTCCAGTGACCTCTAGTGTGTGTTCCAGTGACCTCTATTGTGTGTTCCAGTGACCTCTGATGTGTGTTCCAGTGACCTCTAGTGTGTGTTCCAGTGACCTCTGGTGTGTGTTCCAGTAACCTCTAGTGTGTGTTCCAGTGACCTCTAGTGTGTGTTCTAGTGACCTCTAGTGTGTGTTCCAGTGACCTCTGGTGTGTGTTCCAGTGACCTCTGGTGTGTGTTCCAGTGACCTCTAGTGTGTGTTCTAGTGACCTCTAGTGTGTGTTCCAGTGACCTCTGGTGTGTGTTCCAGTGACCTCTGGTGTGTGTTCCAGTAACCTCTGGTGTGTGTTCCAGTGACCTCTAGTGTGTGTTCTAGTGACCTCTAGTGTGTGTTCCAGTGACCTCTGGTGTGTGTTCCAGTGACCTCTAGTGTGTGTTCCAGTGACCTCTAGTGTGTGTTCCAGTGACCTCTGGTGTGTGTTCCAGTGACCTCTAGTGTGTGTTCTAGTGACCTCTAGTGTGTGTTCCAGTGACCTCTGATGTGTGTTCCAAGATTCAAGATTCAAGATGTTTTATTTGTCACATACACACACAGGGTGTGCAGTGAAATGAAAGTGGCAATGCTCAGCAGGAATGTGCAAGGGCAACAAGTACACACTATTTACAATAAAAAACAACACAATATTTACAGTACAATATTTACACTAAGTGTGTGTGTGTGTGTGTGTGTGCCTAAGAGGGGCAGTTGTGTGGGTCTATGTGGGGGTCCTGGTGAGGTCGGAGTTCACAGTCCTGATGGCCTGAGGAAAGAAACTCCGTCTCAGTCTCTCTGTTCTTGCAGCGTGACTACGGAGGCGCCTGCCTGACCGCAGCAGCTGAAACAGTCTGTTGTTGGGGTGGTGAGGATCCTTCATGATCCTGCCGGCTCTGGTTCTGCACCTCCTGGTGTACAAGTCCTGCAGGGTGGGGAGTGTACTTTCCAATAGTGCGTTCAGCCGAACGCACTACTCTCTGCAGAGCCTTCCTGTCCTGAGCGGAGCAGTTGCCAAACCAGGCTGTGATGCTTCCTGTCAGGACGCTCTCTACAGCTCCAGAGTAGAAGGACTGAAGGATCCTCTGGGAAACTTTAAATTTCCTCAGCTGCCTGAGGTGGTAGAGGCGCTGCCTTGCCTTTCTCACCAGAGTGTCTGTTTGTTGACCATGTCAGATCCTCGGTGATGTGGACTCCCAGGTATTTATACCCGCTCACCCTCTCCACAGTAGTCCCGTTAATCCCCAGTGGTGAGTACGTCCTCTGTTGTTGTACCCTCCTAAAGTCCACAATCAGCTCCTTAGTTTTGGTGACATTCATGAGGAGGCTGTTGTCCCGCACCAGAGTGACAGATCAGCAACTTCCTCCAGGTAGGCCTTCTCGTCGTTGTCGGAGATCAGGCCCACCACCACTGTGTCATCCGCAAACTTGATGATGGTGTTGAGCTGAACCTGGCCACACAGTCATGTGTGTACAGGGAGTACAGTAGGGGCTGAGGACGCAACCCTCGGCGGATCCTGTGTTCAGGGTGAGTGGGTTGGAGGTGTGTCTGCCCACCCTGACCACCTGTGGCCTGGCGGTCAGGAAGTCCAGGATCCAAGCACACAGGGGGGTGTTCAGTCCCAGCTCAATCAGCTTGCCGGCCAGTCTGGAGGGAACTATGGTGTTGAAAGCTGAACTATAATCAATGAACAGCAGTCTCACATAGCCCCCTCTGGCTGTCCAGATGAGAGAGTGTGGTGTGCAGTACCTGGGAGACAGCATCATCCGTGGATCTGTTTGGGCGATAAGCAAACTGCAGCGGGTCCATGGAGGAAGGGAGGAAGGCGCAGATGTAGTCCTTTATCAGCCTCTCAGCATTTCATGACCACCGAGGTGAGGGCCACCGGTCGGTAGTCATTCATACATGCTGGAGAAGCATTCTTGGGCACAGGGACAATAGTGGATCTCTTGAAGCAGGCGGGGACCACGGACTCAGCCAGGAGAGGTTGAATATTGTGGTGAACACTGGAGCTAGCTGGTTAGCACAGGTCTTCAGTACTCGCCCAGATATGCCATCTGGACCTGCAGCTTTCCTGGTGTTCACCCTCAACAGAGCCCTCCTCACACTGTGCTCGGTCACAGAGAGTGTGTGTTCATCCCCAGCGGTAGAACTCACCTCGGCTACGCTAACGGTGTTGTTGTTAGCGCGAGCTAGCGCTGTTGTTGCTAGCCTCAAACCGTGCATAAAATGAGTTCAGGTCGTCCGCTAGGGATGCGCGGCACTCACCATTGCGCGGGTCTGCTCTGGTAGTCTGTGATAGTCCGTAGCCCCTGCCATAGGCGCCTGGTGTCGCGCTGCTCCATCTGTGATTCCACTCTGTCTCGGTACCTCCTCTTGGCCTCCTTCACCGCCTCCTCAGTCCATAGACCGCTGCCTTGTACTCGTCCATGTTGCCGGATACAAGACCGGAGTTATAGGCAGCAGTACGGGCGTTCACAGCTTCACGGATGGATCTATCAACCCACGGCTTTTGGTTAGGAAAGACCCTAACTTTAACCGTGGGGACGATGGTGTCCGCTAAGCGTTGCTATGAGGCTCATTGCTACGTCCAAACTCGCTGACGCCACTGGAACTGGATTGGATCATGTCCCAGTCGACGACACGCAGAGCGTCCTGTAGCTCAGCCTCTGATTGGTCAGACCACCGCTTCACGTCCCTCGTCACTACCGCTTCCCGTGCTATCCTTTGTTGGTACTCGGTAGCAGGAAAATGGCGGCATGGTCCGATTTGCGAACGGAGGGAGAGAGACAGCCTTGTAGCCTCTCTTGAATGGCGATAGCAGTGGTCCAACGTTCTTTCCTCTGGTAGCACACGTAATGTGCTGGTGAAAGTTCGGCATGACTTTTTAGGTTTGCCTATTAAAGTCCCCAGCCACCACCACAGCCGCGGGATACTTGTTCTGATGCCGACATAACACATCATGTAGGTCCGATAGTGCTACGTCGGTGTCCGCTTGTGGTGGAATGTAGACGGCTGTGGTGATGACCGAGCTGAACTCCCGGGGAAGGTAGAATGGACGGCATGAGATTGTCAGATGTTCCAGGTTCGGCGAGCAGGAACGAGAAAGAGTCTTAATGTCTTTGGGGCTGCACCACTTGTTGTTCGTCATGAAGCAAACCCCTCCACCCTTAGATTTACCAGACTCTTCCGTTCTGTCTGCACGGAAAACAGAGAAGGACTCGGTTGGGCATATGACTCGATCCGGCACCAGCGGGTCAGCCATGTTTCCGCCAGACAAAAGATGTTACAGTCCCTCATGTCCCGTTGGAATCTGATCCTTGCCCTAACATCATCCATCTTATTTTCCAGAGACTGGACGTTAGCAAGAAAGATGCTGGGCAGAGGTGGACGGTGGGCTTGAACTCTCAGTCTGTTCGAATTCGCCCGCTTCCCTCGATGTTTTCGTGCCTCCCGTAGTAGCGGCTCCACTGTTGTTGTTGTGGTTCGCCGACGATCTCTGCCGCCACGCTGGATCGATGGAAAAAGTGGACAAAACCCTTGTTTTGCGCAAAAGTTTATGTCCAAAAGTGTGCTGCGTCAGATGCTGTTAGTGCCGATGTGTTTGTGGCAAAGAAAATATTAAAAATAAACACAAAAACTAAAAGAGCGCACAATCTCCGCGGAGCTACCACGACGGCGTCTGGACACAGCCGCGCCATCTTCCAGTGACCTCTGGTGTGTGTTCCAGTGACCTCTAGTGTGTGTTCCAGTGACCTCTGGTGTGTGTTCCAGTGACCTCTAGTGTGTGTTCCAGTGACCTCTGGTGTGTGTTCCAGTGACCTCTGGTGTGTGTTCCAGTGACCTCTTGTGTGTGTTCCAGTGACCTCTAGTGTGTGTTCCAGTGACCTCTAGTGTGTGTTCCAGTGACCTCTAGTGTGTGTTCTAGTGTGTGTTCCAGTGACCTCTGGTGTGTGTTACAGTGACCTCTGGTGTGTGTTCCAGTGACCTCTAGTGTGGGTTTCAGTGACCTCTAGTGTGTGTTCCAGTGACCTCTATTGTGTGTTCCAGTGACCTCTAGTGTGGGTTTCAGTGACCTCTAGTGTGTGTTCCAGTGACCTCTATTGTGTGTTCCAGTGACCTCTAGTATGTGTTCCAGTGACCTCTAGTTTGTGTTCTAGTGACCTCTATTGTGTGTTCCAGTGACCTCTAGTGTGTGTTCCAGTGACCTCTAGTGTGTGTTTCAGTGACCTCTAGTGTGTGTTCCAGTGACCTCTAGTGTGTGTTCCAGTGACCTCTAGTGTGTGTTCCAGTGACCTCTAGTGTGGGTTCCAGTGACCTCTGGTGTGTGTTCCAGTGACCTCTAGTGTGTGTTCCAGTGACCTCTATTGTGTGTTCCAGTGACCTCTGGTGTGTGTTCCAGTGACCTCTGGTGTGTGTTCCAGTGACCTCTGGTGTGTGTTCCAGTGCGTGAGTCACTCTGCCTCTTCACTCGCACGTGGATGATGTCACTGTGTGTGTGTGTGTGTCAGTACATGGTGTCTTGGTGCTGCAGTGTTTCCGATTGTTTGTGAAAACATTCTTTGGCAATAAACCTGTTTCTGATTCTGATATTCTCTCTCCTGTGCCAGCAGGTCAAAAGTGAAGGTCATCAACCTGCGTGACCTCTGAGAGGTAACACACGTCACACCTGGTGCTTCACAACAATACGCTTGATTTTGACCTCAATTACATTCCTATGATTTACGGGTAGCTGAGAGCTGCACTGAACCTCTGGTTGGAGAAGTTTAGCAGCTGTGTTCGGAGAGATTTTTAGAATAAAAACCTAATGTTAATAGAAACAAATAATATTGTAGTCACATAAAGTGGTCATATTGTGAACAAAAAAAAAGGTCCATAGAGTTATGAGACGCTTTAAGAACACAATGTGATGCATCAATAAGTAACCAACAGTTACAGTTTCTAGTGTCTGCTGCCCTGTGTTTATATTCATCCGCTTACGTCTCCACACAGACGACTACATCAAGTATGAAGTATGATTTGAACATGAAAACAATTCGTTAAAGTGACGCATATTAATCCGGGCTCAAAATAACAGCAGCCAGCACACATCCAATCAGGTGTGACGTGGGTAATCTGACCGCATATTGGCAACCTAATTGGAAATAGAGGGACATATTAACACCTTCTAGCTCGCTCCACACTTCACAAAACACACACATGCAATGCATTGTGGGGCAGTTTACGCACCCGGAGCCATTGTTTGACATGATTCACGATGTTGTGAACGACCTTGAGGAGAGCAGGGAGGTCGGGTTCTGTTTCCTGAAGCCAGACTAGTGGCTCTGAAGGATCACTTGCCAAGTTGGATACATTTTTTATAACAGAAGGAGAACATGGGCAGAATACCAAATATTGGGGAAGACATTCTGAGTGAGATTAGTAAATGTTCATTAAAGGTTCAACAATAAACCCAGTTGGACCTGAAGTGTCCAGCTCTGTGGACGAGGACTCAAATAAAAGGGGCGAGGCCATAAAACAAGTCGGCCTCCACTCAGCAGTCAGAGGGCAGGAAGTGGTGAGAGAAGCATGACTCAGCATTCTGAGCGCTGATATAAAACATAACCCTTCCACGTGAAGACGTTTGTGATCTAAAACATCGGCAAGGTCACGGCTGAATATTTTAGCGGACTCCGACAAAGTGGACGAGGTCCTACAGGCCGATGGTTACTTGAGCCGAGGGAACCGGATGAAGAGCTGAGGAGAGAGGAGAGAGGAGAGAGAGAGAAGAGAGAGAAGAGAGAGGAGAGAAGAGAGGAGATTAGAGAGAAGAGAGAGGAGATGAGGTGAGACCGTCAATGTACTTACACAGAACTACAGATAAAGGTAACGAATCAACTGGTTTCTCATGTACAGAAATAGTGAAAAATAGGTAAATATTTCATACATAAATAAATATATATATATATTTTTAAATATATATATGTATATTTTTCATATATGAAAAATATGTAAATATTGTATACATATATATATATATATATGAAAAATAGGTACATATTTAATATATATATATATATTATACATATATGAAAATAGGTAAATATTTTATATATATATATAGGTTATACATATATGAAAAATAGGTAAATATTTAATACATGTATATATATTCTACATATATATATATACAAAAATAGGTACATATTTTATATATACACTACCGTTCAAAAGTTTGGGATCACTTAGAAATGACTTTATTTTTCAAAGAAAAGCACTGTTTTTTCAATAAAGATAACAGAGGTCTGGATCCAGAGGTATTGGCTAACTACAGACCGATCTCTAACCTCCCCTTCCTCTCCAAGATCCTTGAGAAAGTGGTCGCAAATCAGTTGTGCGACTTTCTACATCATAATAGTTTATTTGAGAAATTTCAATCAGGATTTAGAAAACACCACAGCACCGAGACGGCACTGGTGAAAATTACAAATGACCTCTTAATGGCAGCAGATAAAGGACTCCTCTCTGTCCTGGTCTTGTTAGACCTTAGTGCTGCATTCGACACCATTGACCATGACATCCTGTTACAGAGACTGGAGCAGTCGATTGGCATTTCAGGCACGGCACTAATTTGGTTTAAATCCTATTTATCAGATCGATCTCAGTTTGTATTTGTAAACGATGACGCCTCGATAACCACCAACGTTAATCACGGAGTTCCACAAGGTTCTGTGCTTGGACCAATTTTATTTACCTTATACATGCTTCCTTTGGGCAATATTATCAGGAAACACTCCATAAACTTTCATTGTTATGCAGATGACACTCAACTATATTTATCGATAAAACCAGAGGAGAGCAACCAACTCTGTAAAATTCAAGCATGTCTTAAAGACATAAAACATGGATGACCTGCTACTCCTTGATGTTAAACTCAGACATAACCGAAGTAATTTTATGCGCGCCTGAGCACCTCAGAGATCAATTATCTGGTGATGTGGATTCTGTAGACGGCATTGCCCTGGCATCCAACACCACTGTAAAGAATCTTGGCGTTATCTTTGATCGGGACTTGTCCTTTAACTCCCACGTAAAGCAAATCTCAAGGACTGCATTCTTTCATCTACGTAATATTTCAAAAATCAGGCACATCTTGTCTCAAAAGATGCAGAAAATTGGTTCACGTTCGTTACTTGAGACTGGATTACTGCAACTCCTTATTAGCAGGCTGCTCTAATAAATCTCTTAGGTCCCTCCAGTTGATCCAGAATGCTGCAGCTCGTGTTCTCACTAAAACTAAGAAAAGAGATCACATCACTCCTGCACTAGCTGCTCTGCACTGGCTCCCAGTAAAATCAAGAATCACTTTTAAAATTCTTCTCTTAACCTACAAAGCCTTGATTGGTGATGCTCCATCATATCTTAAGGAGCTTGTCGTACCATATTGCCCCACTAGAGAGCTACGCTCACTAAATGCGGACTACTTGTAGTTCCTAGAGTCTTAAAAGTAGAATGGGAGCCAGAGCCTTTAGTTATCAAGCTCCTCTTTTATGGAACCAGCTTCCAATTTCAGTCCGGGAGGCAGACACAGTCACCTCGTTTAAGAGTAGACTTAAGACCTTCCTCTTTGACAGAGCTTATAGTTAGGGCTGAATCAGGTTTGCCCTGGTCCAGCCCCTTGATATGCTGCTATAGGCTTATAGCTGCCGGGACGTTTTAGGATGCACTGAGTACCTATCTCCTCTTTTTCTCTCCTTAAGGATGAATTTTCATCTCTCAATCACACGTTACTAACTCTGCTTTCTCCCGGAAGTCCTTTTGACTTTACGTCTCATGGGGTCATCGGACCCTATGAGGCATAGATCTATCTGCCTGATGGATCGTCTGGGTCGAATTCCTGCTCATGACTACGCCACTGTCCTGTTGAGACTCCGCCCACTCCTCCTCCCCACCGCCATCTGCCTGATGGATCGTGGAGGTCTCCATCGTGGAATATGCCTACTATGAACTATTCATACACTCTGTCATATTCATTGAATGTATTTTAACTCTAAATCTGTCCTTCTGTACACATTACATCTATTGCATCTGTCCATCCTAGGAGAGGGATCCTCCTCTGTTGCTCTCCTCCAGGTTTCTTCCTTTTTCCCCTGAAGGGTTATTTGGGAGTTTTTCCTGGTCCGATGTGAGGTTTTGGGGCAGGGATGTCTATGTGTACAGATTGTAAAGCACTCCGAGACAAATTTGTAATTTGTGAAATTGGGCTATACAAATAAACTGAATTGAATTGAATTGAACATTAAATTAATCAGAAATACACTCTATACATTGTTAATGTGGTAAATGACTATTCTAGGTGGAAGTGTCTGGTTTCTAATGAAATATCTCCAGAGGTGTATAGAGGCCCATTTCCATCAACGATCACTCCAGTGTTCTAATGGTACATTGTGTTTGCTAATCGCCTTAGAAGACTAATATCTGATTAGAAAACCCGTGCAATTATGTTAGCACAGCTGAAAACAGTTATGCTGGTGATATAAGTTATACAACTGGCCTTCCTTTGAGCTTGAAGTTTGTAGAACAAAATTAATATTTAAAATATTAATCATTATTTCTAACCTTGTCAATGTCTTGACTATATTTTCTATTCATTTGATAAATAAAAGTGTGATTTTTCATGGAAGACACAAAATTGTCTGGGTGATCCCAAACTTTTGAACGGTAGTGTATATATACAGGACTGTCTCAGAAAATTAGAATATTGTGATGAAGTTCTTTATTTTCTGTAATGCAATTCAAAAAACAAAAATGTCATGCATTCTGGATTCATTACAAATCAACTGAAATATTGCAAGCCTTTTATTCTTTTAATATTGCTGATTATGGCTTACAGCTTAAGAAAACTCAAATATCCTATCTCTAAATATTAGAATATCATGAAAAAGTATACTAGTAGGGTATTAAACAAATCACTTGAATTGTCTAATTAACTCGAAACACCTGCAAGGGTTCCTGAGCCTTGACAAACACTCAGCTGTTATAAATCTTTTTTTTAACTTGGTCTGAGGAAATATTAAAATTTTATGAGATAGGATTTTAGAGTTTTCTTAAGCTGTAAACCATAATCAGCAATATTAAAAGAATAAAAGGCTTGCAATATTTCAGTTGATTTGTAATGAATCCAGAATGCATGACATTATTGTTTTTTTAATTGCATTACAGAAAATAAAGAACTTTATCACAATATTCTAATTTTCTGAGACAGTCCTGTATATGTGTGTTTGTGTATAAAGCACCAATAACCAAAAATAGAATAATAAAACATCTACATTAAAGGATTCTGCAAAAGGTTACATCTACATGGCCTGGATGATTCTGAACATGTTAGGATGTCTTTATTGAGTAGACAGTGTGATGATATGAGCGTATGAAACACAAACTGTGCATTAGAAACTGTAAGATTGGAATCTTGTGTTGTTGTAGAACTGAACTGGACTGAGCTCCCTGCTGGAAGGAAGAAAGTGCTTCCCTCCTCTTTCCTTCTCTTTTTTTATCAAGATACTACTCTCTCTTTTATATATGTGTAATGAGACAGCTGTGAGACAGCTGGAGGACTGGAGAGGGACGACGAGGGACCCGTCAGCTGTTATTGAATCAGTCCAGACTGTGGCGAGGCTTCATGAGTGCATTTAAAAGGCACTAAAAACATACAAATAATCACCAAGGAAGCAGTCGAAAGAAGCCGAACATATTAGTTTATTATAACAAAAGGAAGTGGTTCAATATCAGTGTGATTCTTCTCACGTTTTCCAGATGTACCGCTCGAACCCTGAAATTATGCTGGAAGTGCATTTCACATTCATTAAAAAGTTATAGTAACGCCAGAGCTCATATGATAGAGCTCATATATGACAATATATATATATATATATATATGTATGCTCTTCACCCCACTCGCTCAGCTTGAAACCAGAGTCTCACGAAGAGCCATGAAAAGCAGAAATGATCGCATGTGAGCTCTGAGCGCTCTTAAGCTTAAATTCTTCTCCTTCTCCATCTCTTGGTTGTATAAGTCTATGCTTCATGTGTTGTTGCTGTGTTCTGTTCTCCTTAAAGCTGACCACCAGGGGCCAACTCCTCTGGTTGTATAGAAGTTTATGCTTCATGTGTTAAAGCTGCATTCTCTCTACTAACCACAAAGGAGGTGACTCCTCAGGTTGTATAGAAGTCTATGCTTCATGTGTTAAAGCTGAATTCTGTCTACTGACCACCAGGGGGCGACTCCGTTGGTTGTATAGAAGTCTATGCTTCATGTGTTAAAGCTATATTCTCTCTACTGACTACCAGGGGGTGACTCCTCTGGTTGTATAGAAGTCTATACTTCATGTTTTAAAGCTGGCTTCTCTCTACTAACCACAAATGGGTGACTCCTCTGGTTGTATAGAAGACTGTGTCATGTGTTAAAGCTGCATTTTCTCTACTGGCCACGATGGGACGATTCCTCTGGTTGTATAGAAGTATATGCTTCATGTGTTAAAGCTGCATTCTCTCTACTGACCACCAGGGGCCAACTCCTCTGGTTGTATAGAAGTCTATGCTTCATGTGTTAAAGCTGCGTTCTCTCCTGACCACCAGGGGGCGACTCCTCTGGTTGTATAGAAGTCTATGCTTCATGTGTTGAAGCTGCATTCTCTCTACTGACCACCAGGGGTCTTCTTCTATACAGCATGATGTTCATTCAGTAAATGATGGTCATTCAGAGTCAAACAGACCATCGGGGATGCTGAGACGTGGAGAGTCTCTCCTTCTCTCCTCCGCATGCTAACGTCTGCTAAAAGAAAACAAACATGGTGATGTGCGTAATCTAAGATGGCGACAGCGAAAATCAAGGAACTCGAGGCTTCATAACAGCAGACCACAAACACATTTTTGAAGTGACGATGACTCCGCCCCCTTCTCATATACAGTCTGCGGTGTGACCATTTCTTCCTCAGGCTGTTCTCCTCAAACGCTGGGAAATGTCAAACGTTAAGCACCTCCATCACCATAATCACTGTCACGCTACTTCCATAGACCCAACAGGGATAAAACCCTCCCACCTCCTGCATATTCCCCTCAGCCATCATGGAAATAAATAGGGGGCTGGGGAGAGCATTAATTATTTAAAGTCAATTACGCTACAGTTTCTTTTCTTCAGGACACAGTGGATGTTTCTGCAGCCAGCTTCAAATGTATTTTAAGGATTGTATTCTGCTGGATCTCTGTGCCTCATGAATATCAGGTGGGAAACGATAAGAAACCCATTCAAACATTGAGCTTTAATCTCCTGCAGCCCACCTGCTTCTTTGCCATGTCTGCATGCACCATCATATCTTATGGAGCTTATAGTATCATAGTGCCCCACTAGAGAGCTCATATATTGCCCCACTAGAGAGCTCATAGTACCATATCACCCCACTAGAGAGCTTGTAGTACCATATCACCCCACTAGAGAGCTTAGTACCATATTACCACTAGAGAGCTTGTAGTACCATATTACTCCACTAGAGAGCTCATAGAACCATATCACCCCACTAGAGAGCTTGTAGTACCATATTACCCCTCTACAGAGCTTGTAGTACCATATCACCCCACTAGAGAGCTTGTAGTACCATATTACCCCTATACAGAGCTTGTAGCACCATATTGCCCCACTAGAGAGCTTGTAGTACCGTATTACCACTAGAGAGCTTGTAGTACCATATTACCCCTCTATAAGCTTGTAGTACCATATTGCCCCACTAGAGCTTGTAGTACCATATTACCCCTCTATAAGCTTGTAGTACCATATTGCCCCACTAGAGAGCTTGTAGTACCATATTACCCCTCTATAAGCTTGTAGTACCATATTGCCCCACTACAGAGCTTGTAGTACCATATTACCCCTCTACAGAGCTTGTAGTACCATATTGCCCCACTAGAGAGCTTGTAGTACCATATTACCCCACTAGAGAGCTTAGTACCGTATTACCACTAGAGAGCTTGTAGTACCATATTACCCCTCTATAAGCTTGTAGTACCATATTGCCCCACTAGAGAGCTTGTAGTACCATATTACCCCTCTATAATCTTGTAGTACCATATTACCCCACTAGAGAGCTTAGTACCATATTACCCCTCTACAGAGCTTGTAGTACCATATTACCCCACTAGAGAGCTTGTAGTACCATATTACCCCTCTATAAGCTTGTAGTACCATATTGCCCCACTAGAGAGCTTGTAGTACCATATTACCCCACTAGTGAGCTTGTAGTACCATATTACCCCACTAGAGAGCTTGTAGTACCATATCACCCCACTAGAGAGCTTGTAGTACCATATTACCCCACTAGAGAGCTTGTAGTACCATATTACCCCTCTACAGAGCGTGTAGTACTATATTGCCCCACTAGAGAGCTTGTAGTTGTGATGATTCAGTTTAGTTATGGTTTTGTTGTGTGCCTTTTTGTGTTTTTCTTCTGGCTCCTCCCAGCAGCAAGCGAGGCACACCTGTTTCCACTCACCTAATCACCTGTGTATAAAGGCCCAGTCCTCTTGCCACTTCCCTGCCAGATAATTCCTTGTGTTCGACCCTACGGTGTGTCTCGCTGCTATCCTGGATTTGTGCCTCCTGTCTCTGACGTCTCCGTGCCAGCCAGCTTCCTGCCTCCACTGCCTTTTTTCTTTGCCTCTGCTTATCTAAGAATACACTTTTTGCTTTTGATCATCTCTCTAAGTCTTTTGCTTTGGGGTCCAGTGTCTCTAGGGCGTAACAGAATTATCTGGCCACAGTATGGACCCCGCAGAGACTGAGAGAATTAAGCAGGCTCTTTCCTCACAAGGAGCTCGTGTGGGGCAGCACGAACGAGCTCTGCAAGGAATCATGGAATCCCTCCAGAACCTTGATGCCGGTGTAACTCAGCTCAGCAGCCGCCTGACCCAGTTTTCCACCCAGCTCAACGTTCTGACGGCTCCAGCTCCTGCTTCACCGCCTCCAGCTCCAGAGATTCAAGTCATTCATCCCGGCCAACCCCGTGAACCATTGATCCCCACCCTGTGAGGTATTCAGGTGATTCAGGGACATGCAGTCAGTTTCTTCACCAGTGCTCCCTAGTCTTTGATCAGCAGCCTTTAACTTACTCCTCTGACAAGACTAGGATAGCTTTCGTTATGAGTTTGTTATCGGGTAAAGCGTCTGCATGGGCGGTGGTCATAGCCAAGGGTAATCCAGCTATCTATAACTCCTTTCCTGTGTTTGAGACCGAAATGCTTAACGTTTTTGACCACCCGCTTCAGGGTAAGGAGGCGATGTCGACTCCTTTCTTTACATCAGGGTTCAGAGTCAGTCTCTACATACTCCATTGATTTCCGCATTCTTGCAGCAGAGAGCGGGTGGGGTGAGGCGGCTCTACAGACAGTTTTTTCCCGTGGATTAAGCGAGGAGTTAAAGGACGAGCTAGCTGCTCGAGATGAGACCTCGTCCCTTGAGGAATTAATCTCTTTAGCCATTCGCTTAGATAATCGCCTTCGTGAGAGGCGTAGGGAGAGAACAGGCAAGCAGAGATTCCCTCTCCCCTTTTCCCAACCCAAGTCACCACGTCCGGCTGGACAGTCTGCACCTCCTAACCCACGCCTGGAGCCGTTTCCCTACCGGGACCCACTTCCATCAGCCTCCTCATCTCTAAGCCCAGAGGAGCCTATGCAGCTTGGGAGAATGAGGCTCTCACCTGCCGAACGTGAACGCCGCTTCCTCCAGAAGCTCTGCATATACTGTGGCCAGGCTGGCCACATTCGAGCCAACTGTTCCGTCCTGCCAAAGAGCAGGCTCATCAGCCAGGGGAGGGGCGCTGGTGAGCCATACATCCGTCTCCCCTGCCCTCGTTAATCGCCTCCAGTTAAAGGGTACTGTTTCCTGTGCACAAGTTTCCCTTCCCCTCCAAGTCTTAGTGGATTCAGGGGCTGACGAGAACTTTATTGACTCTGATGTTGTTTTCCAGTCAAATCTTCCCTCAGAACCCCTTCCCGAGCCCAAGGACATTTTTCTCTTGATGGTAGACTTCTAGCCCGTGTAACTCACCGTACTGCCCCAGTGTCACTGTTACTCTCAGGTAATCATCATGAGACCATTTCCTTTATCTCATTCCTCACCCTTGCTCCGCTTGTGTTAGGTCTCCCCTGGCTTAAACTCCACAACCCACACATAGACTGGACCACCTTATCCATCATCAATTGGAGTTTGTTCTGCCACTCTCACTGTTTGCACTCTGCCATACCCACCACTGTTACTTCCAAACCTGTTCCCCCTAAGCCTGTTGACCTCACGTCAGTTCCCTCGGAGTATCATGACCTCCAGGAGGTTTTCAGCAAGGATCGTGCCCTGTCTCTACCACCTCACCGACCTTATGACTGTGGCATTGACTTGCTCCCCGGTGCTCCCTTGCCTTCGAGCAGACTATATAATATCTCCAGGCCTGAAAGGGAAGCCATGGAGACTTATATCACTGACTCTGTTGCTACTGGTCTCATTCGCCCTTCTCGCTCTCCATTGGGGGCAGGGTTTTTTTTTGTTGCCAAGAAGGATAAGACTCTACGCCCCTGTATTGATTTCAGGGGCTTGAATGATATCACAGTGAAGAATAAATATCCTCTCCCGCTCATAGATTCAGCTTTTGGTTGCTTCCATCAAGCCACCATCTTCTCAAAGTTGGACCTCCGAAATGCCTACCACCTAGTAAGGATAAGGGAGGGAGACGAGTGGAAGACTGCATTTAAGACTCCTGGGACATTTTGAGTATCTTGTTATGCCTTTTGGGTTAACTAACGCCCTGCTGTGTTTCAGGCACTCATTAATGATGTCCTTCGTGATATGCTTAACAGATTTGTCTTTGTTTATCTTGATGATATCCTCATTTTCTCTCGTGACCGCCAAGAACATGTCCAACACACGAGGTTGGTGCTGCAGAGACTGCTAGAAAACAGACTTTATGTGAAGGCTGAGAAGTGTGCATTTCATGTTTCCTCTGTTTCATTCCTGGGTTTTGTGGTCGAGAAGGGCAGATCAGAGCCGACCCTGCCAAAGTCATGGCAGTGGCCGAATGGCCCACTCCTACAACGAGAAAGCAACTCCAAAGGTTCCTTGGTTTTGCCAATTTTTACCGCAGGTTTATTCGTGACTATAGTCGAGCAGCCGCCCACTCACCAAGCTCACCTCAGTTAAAGTTCCCTTTGTGTGGTCATCTGCAGCTGAGGCTGCTTTTGCTAGGTTGAAGTGTTTGTTTTCCTCTGCTCCTGTGTTGTCTCATCCTGATTCTTCAGCTCCTTTCGTAGTCGGTGGATGCCTCCGACACTGGTGTCGGGCAGTCCTCTCCCAGCGCTCAGCCTCCGACCAGAAGTTGCATCCCTGCGCCTTCTTTTCCGCCGGCTCTCCCGGCAGAAAGGAACTATGATGTGGGGAACCGGGAGCTGCTGGCAGTAGTCTTAGCCCTACAGGAATGGAGGCACTGGCTGGAGGCACGACTCACCCGTTTGTGGTATGGACTGACCACAGAAACTTATCGTATCTCCGTTCTGCTCGTAGGCTCAACTCTCGCCAGGCTCGGTGGGCGCTTTTTCTGGGCGGTTCAGCTTCACCCTCACCTATCGGCCAGGCTCACGGAACGTCAAGGCGGATGCCCTGTCACGTCAGTTCGCTCCTCCGGTTGAGGAGTCCTCCGTGGGGACCATTCTGCCATCCTCCTGTGTGGTGGGAGCAGCCAGGTGGGAAGTTGAGAGGGTGGTCCAGGAGGCACAAGAGGACCATCCAGCTCCTGAGGATTGTCCACCGGGTCGGATGTTCGTTCCACCGCACGCCAGATCTTCATTGCTCCAGTGGGGACATGATGCTAAGATAGCTTGCCATCCAGGAGCACTGGACTCTAGGCCTCCTCCAGCAACGCTTCTGGTGGCCCTCCATGTCCTCTGACACCAAGGAGTATGTCGCCGCCTGCTCCGTCTGCGCCCGCAGTAAGGCATCCCACCGCGCCCCTGCTGGCCTTCTCCGCCTCTTCCCATTCCTCATCGGCCTTGGTCTCACATCGCCATGGACTTCGTGACGGGTCTTCCCCCATCGGAGGGTAATACAGTTATCCTGACTATTGTTGACCGCTTTTCCAAAGCCGCACATTTCATTCCCCTGCCTAAATTACCTTCTGCTCTGGAGACTGCTACACTAGTCACCCAGCATGTTTTTAGATTGCATGGCATTCCTCAGGACATTGTTTCAGACAGGGTCCGCAATTTACCTCTCGAGTTTGGAAGGCTTTTGCCAGGCGTTGGGAGCGTCGGCCAGTCTGTCATCAGGTTACCACCCGCAGACCAATGGCCAGACTGAGCGTGCTAATCAGGACCTGGAGGCAGCCCTTCGCTGTGTCTCTTCTCGCCATCCAGTCTCCTGGGCCTCCCACCTGCCTTGGGTTGAATATGCCCACAACTCCTGGTTTGCTCCGCCACAGGTATGTCTCCATTCATGGCTTCGATGGGTTCCAACCCTCTCTTCCCCACCCAGGAGAGGGATGTGGCAGTTCCCTCAGTGCAGGGGCATCTTCGGCGTGCCCGCAGAGTCTGGCATGAAGCCCGGGCAGCTCTCACTCGCACTGCTGCTCGCAACCAAAGACTTGCAGACCGCCATCGCACTCCAGCCCCGGACTACCAGCCCGGCCAGAAGGTCTGGTTGTCCTCCCGTGATCTTCCACTCCAGACTGAGTCCCATAAACTGGCACCCAGGTACATTGGGCCGTTTGTGATTGAACGGATTATTAATCCCGCTGTGGTTAGGCTCAAGCTGCCTGCTGGCTTGAAGGTCCACCCATCATTCCATGTTTCACTGCTCAAACCAGTTTCCTCCAGTCCTCTGAGTCCTCCGCCGAGCCCCTCCTCCCCGGATTATTGACAATCACCCTGCTTTCACCGTCCAGCGGTTGTTGGATGTCGAGGCGAGGCCGGGGGTTCCAGTACTTGGTGGATTGGGAGGGATACGGGCTAGAGGAGCGTTCGTGGATCTCCGCTCCTTATTTTGGACCCTGATCTCCTTAGGGACTTTTATATTAGGTACCCGGACAAGCCTGGTAGGACACCAGGAGGCGTCCGTTGAGGGGGGGGTACTGTGATGATTCAGTTTAGTTATGGTTTTGTTGTGTGCCTTTTTGTGTTTTCTTCTGGCTCCTCCCAGCAGCAAGCGAGGCACACCTGTTTCCACTCACCTAATCACCTGTGTATAAAGGCCCAGTCCTCTTGCCACTTCCCTGCCAGATAATTCCTTGTGTTCGACCCTACGGTGTGTCTCGCTGCTATCCTGGATTTGTGCCTCCTGTCTCTGACGTCTCCGTGCCAGCCAGCTTCCTGCCTCCACTGCCTTTTTTCTTTGCCTCTGCTTATCTAAGAATACACTTTTTGCTTTTGATCATCTCTCTAAGTCTTTTGCTTTGGGGTCCAGTGTCTCTAGGGCGTAACAGTAGTACCATATTACCCCTCTACAGAGCGTGTAGTACTATATTGCCCCACTAGAGAGCTCATAGTACCATATCACCCCACTAGAGAGCTTGTAGTACCATATCACCCCACTAGAGAGCTTGTAGTACCATATTACCCCACTAGAGAGCTTGTAGTACCATATCACCCCACTAGAGAGATTGTAGTACTATATTGCCCCACTAGAGAGCTTGTAGTACCATATTACCCCACTAGAGAGCTTGTAGTACCATATCACCCCACTAGAGAGATTGTAGTACTATATTGCCCCACTAGAGAGCTTGTAGTACCATATTACCCCACTAGAGAGATTGTAGTACTATATTGCCCCACTAGAGAGCTTGTAGTACCATATTACCCCACTAGAGAGCTTGTAGTACCATATTGCCCCACTAGAGAGCTTGTAGTACCATATTGCCCCACTAGAGAGCGTGTAGTACCATATTGCCCCACTAGAGCTTGTAGTACCATATTACCCCACTAGAGAGCTTGTAGTACCATATTACCCCACTAGAGAGCTTGTAGTACCATATCACCCCACTACAGAGATTGTAGTACCATATTACCCCACTAGAGAGATTGTAGTACCATATTACCCCACTAGAGAGATTGTAGTACCATATCACCCCACTAGAGAGATTGTAGTACTATAATGCCCCACTAGAGAGCTTGTAGTACCATATCACCCCACTAGAGAGCTTGTAGTACCATATTACCCCACTAGAGAGCTTGTAGTACCATATTGCCCCACTAGAGAGCTTGTAGTACCATATTGCCCCACTAGAGAGCGTGTAGTACCATATTGCCCCACTAGAGAGCTTGTAGTACTATATTGCTCCACTAGAGAGCTTGTAGTACCATATTGCTCCACTAGAGAGCATGTAGTACCATATTGCCCCACTAGAGAGCGTGTAGTACCATATTGCCCCACTAGAGAGCTTGTAGTACTATATTGCTCCACTAGAGAGCTTGTAGTACCATATTGCTCCACTAGAGAGCTGCCTCACTAACTGCGGGGCTACTTGTGGTTCCTAGAGTCTAAAGTCGAAGGAGCCAGAGCCTTCAGGTATCAAGCTCCTCCTCTTCATGGAACCAGCTCCACCTTCAGTCCTGGAGGCTCATTTACATGGATTGTGGACATCTGGATCGTGGTCCATAACTAAACTCATTATTCATCATTTCTGTCATATTCATTGAATGTGGTGTAACTCTATAACATGTTTCATTGGGTCTGTACACATGACATCTGTTGCTTCTGTCCATCCATGTTGTGAAAGTTTTTCCTGATCAAATTTGTGATTTGTGATGTTGGGCTTTACAAAATAAACTGAATTGCATACTGCAATTGATTTCTGAATTTCTAATTCATCAACAGGACACATTTGAAGTATTTTTTACTTTAATAATCCTTGTGGATAAATATTACACGCTGTGTGAGACAATATATCTTTGTTTTGTACTTTGTCTTCAGTTAAAGTAAAACATGGTCTTTACAGCATCTGGCAGGCGGAGTACCGGAGACTACAAGCTTCTTTCTCTGCTTTGAGATTTGACGCCTCAAGGTCGGGAATATCTTCTGACCAGATATGGCATCTGTCCAGGGAAAAAAGACATATTTTCAAACTAACATTTTTATTATTTTGACATCGAGAAATGTCTCCTGCACACCCCTCCGGCCTCACACGGTACACCTGAGTAACCATCAGAGTGAAATGCACCAGAGACACGTTCAGTCTGAAGACGCTCGTAACCATCGGGTGTCAAACCTCAAATAGCTCTTCCCAAAGTAAACTCAGAAATATGAAATATGCCGATTTCTGCCAGTTCTAATATCAAGATGACGGATGAAATATGGCTTGCCGGTTCAAAGTAGGATTAGCCTGAGGCCGCGTCTGATAACGCCATCTGGACCCACGGCGTCGTGGCGTAGCGCCCGTCCTCCGGTCGCCCCTCGGGCCAACGCCGCTCGCTCTCTCAGCATTGTCGCCGTTGTTTGAAGTGTTAGCATCGTTCATAAACCTTAGCTGAGTAGGTTTTTGTTTTATTCCTTGTAGTTGAACAAATGCACAACAAATATCTAACGTAATTTATCTTAGGTATTTCCATGTGACCAACGCCTTTTCATCTTTATTAAATCTACTGACACATCTAATCCCCAGGGGATACACCGTAGTGACCTCGGTGACTCCCTGATCAGAAATGTGTACACAAGAAATTAAATGGCACTGTAGGAGGCGTGGCCTGTGGCGTAGGGGGTCAGAGGGCGCCGGGGATCCCGACTGACCCCTGTTCCCCCCCACGCCACGATGCAGAGCTGGTCCTCAGAGATAACCAGCCGGCCCCTCCTCTCCTCTGCTGGACCCCAGGGAGTCTGATGGAACGCCTCTCACTACCCGGTGGTGGTGCGTCTGATTCTGAGGGTTGAAGGTGCTGCTGGTGTTGATAAGCTCTAAACACAGAGAGGTACCGGCCGGCCTGCGTGTGATACAAGAACATGTCCAACAAACGGCATGCATCGAAATGACAGGGCATCAACGATCTATGTGATGTTTAAAGTGCAAAAGAATAATAACATCATAGTGTTTCCGTGTAGCCTTTAAAGACCTCTGAAAATAATAGAATGCTGATCAACCTGCAGGTGACTCCTGGTGGAACATATTATTTCATGTGTTTCAATAGCAGAGTCAGTGTTACGATGAAGCCCTGGGTCTGGGTCTGGCCTCCTTGGCCCCGCCTCCTGCCATGACTCTGCTGTTGCCCCTCCTCTCTTCCTCCTTGTGGTAGGTCTGGATGGTGGTCCATGCCTACGACTCATTATTCATACACTCTCTCATATTCATTGAATGTTTATGTAACTCTGTTCATCTGGTCACATGACATCTATTGTTCATCTGGTCACATGACATCTATTGTTCATCTGATCCATGTGACGAGATGAACAATAGATGTCATGTGACCAGAATGAATCATTACAGAGTTACAACACATTCAATGAATATGACAGAGGGTATGAATAATGAGTCGTAGGCATGGACCATGATCCAGACCTCCGTGATCCATCAGGCAGATGGAGGTAGAGAGGAGGAGTGGGCGGGGCATCAGCAGGTCCAATGGACCCTATGAGACGTGAAGTCACAAGGACTCCGAGGAGGAAGCAGAGTTAGTAATGTGTGATGGAGAGATGAAAATTCATCCGTAAGGAGAGAGAGAAGAGGAGAGAGGTGCTCAGTGTCTCCTAGAGAAGAGAGGTGCTCAGTGTCTCCTAGAGGAGAGAGGTGCTCAGTGTATCCTAGAGGAGAGAGGAGCTCAGTGTATCCTAGATGAGAGGAGCTCAGTGTATCCTAGAGGAGAGAGGAGCTCAGTGTATCCTAGAGGAGAGAGGAGCTCAGTGTCTCCTAGAGGAGAGAGGTGCTCAGTGTATCCTAGAGGAGAGAGGTGCTCAGTGTATCCTAGAGGAGAGAGGTGCTCAGTGTCTCCTAGAGGAGAGAGGTGCTCAGTCTATCCTAGATGAGAGAGGTGCTCAGTGTATCCTAGAGGAGAGAGGAGCTCAGTGTATCCTAGAGGAGAGAGGTGCTCAGTGTCTCCTAGAGGAGAGAGGTGCTCAGTGTATCCTAGAGGAGAGAGGTGCTCAGTGTATCCTAGAGGAGAGAGGTGCTCAGTGTATCCTAGAGGAGAGAGGAGCTCAGTGTATCCTAGAGGAGGGAGGTGCTCAGTGTCTCCTAGAGGAGAGAGGTGCTCAGTGTATCCTAGAGGAGAGAGGTGCTCAGTGTATCCTAGAGGAGAGAGGAGCTCAGTGTCTCCTAGAGGAGAGAGGTGCTCAGTGTATCCTAGAGGAGAGGTGCTCAGTGTATCCTAGAGGAGAGAGGTGCTCAGTGTATCCTAGAGGAGAGAGGAGCTCAGTGTATCCTAGAGGAGGGAGGTGCTCAGTGTATCCTAGAGGAGAGAGGTGCTCAGTGTATCCTAGAGGAGAGAGGAGCTCATTTTATCCTAGAGGAGAGAGGTGCTCAGTGTCTCCTAGAGGAGAGAGGTGCTCAGTGTATCCTAGAGGAGAGAGGTGCTCAGTGTATCCTAGAGGAGAGAGGAGCTCAGTGTATCCTAGAGGAGGGAGGTGCTCAGTGTATCCTAGAGGAGAGAGGTGCTCAGTGTCTCCTAGAGGAGGGAGGTGCTCAGTGTCTCCTGGGTTCACACAGCTCTGTGCCGCTGCATGGTGCTCAGGCAGCTGTGCTCTGTCTTCCCCGGATGGAGCCTACAGTTTTAATACCTGTATGATCAGCCATGTCTTGAGGTGACGACCCCTTGCGGTCTGTTGGTATTTAAGCAGCCCCATCTGTTGGTCCGTTACCCAGCCTCCCCGGCGCCTCGGAGTCAGCAGCCAGGTGAAGACAATCAGTGAGTCCCATTGGTGGAGAGAAATTGGACATTGGAAGTCCCACCGCTGTTCATTACGGTGAGGTTATATCACCATAAATCAGAGATTGTGTGGTATGGTATGAGCAGGAGGAGGGGTGGGGGGAGGGGGGATGGGGGCATTGATCAGGAGCCTAATGCGAAGAGGCAGCGGGGAGAATAGTCAGTCCTCTGATTGACACCTTCTTGAAAAGGCTTGACATTTCATCTGGGCATGTGTCCGCCAGCTTACTGCAGCAGAGCGGCCACACACACACACACACACACACACACACACACACACACACACACACACACACACACACACACACACACACACTATCACACTCACGGATGTGACATAACGCGTTAGCTTTGGCTCCCCCCCCCCCCCTGCTTCCAGTGGGACGGTGGCTCTGGTGTGGCGCTTTCTCGCAGCTCTCACTCACACCATGCGGCGGTCAGAGGACGGAGAGTTTCGTAACAAATTCTCACCGGAAGGATCTTCAGGAGGTTTAATATTAGAGCCTCCGTACGTCTGAGCACAGCACGATGGTCTGGTGGGAGTGGTGAGAGCACACTGTCATCATCCAGCTATTAGAGAGGGTTGAATGGGTTTTGAACTTTTGGGACTTCTTTTTGGAATGAGTGAGATTATAGAAAGGAGGATATGGACACATCGAACCCCCAATGCATGTACAAGTATTGATGTTGGGAGGGGCGGATGAATAAAAAGTTAAGAAAAACCTCCAAAAAATGAAAGATCTGACAGCAAAGGAGCCCCTCCCCCTTCGCTGAGCTCCTCCCACCCCTTCATCGGTTGTGCACTGTCCTTAAAACTCTCCAATAACTTCACAGCATGAACTCCGGTGGCTTGTTCTGTGGTTCCTGTTGGACCGGTGCGCCTGTCCTCCCAGTTCTGACGGCACATCTCGGGTCGTCTGGGCCTCATGTCAGGACGGAGATGTGAGGGACTTCCTTTCACAGCCAGAATCACAATTGCAAATAAACTCAAATCAACTTCATAGGGATAGTTTTTCAGTGTTGTTGGGTTTCCGATTCCCCAAGTGGCCAAAACAATCACCTGACCTTTGACCTCACATCGGATCAGGAACAACTCCCAAACAACCCTTCACGGGGAAAAAATGGAAGCAACAGAGGATCCCTCTCCAGGATGGACAGAACAAAAGATGTCATGTGACCAGATGAACAATAGATGTCATGTGACCAGATGAACAATAGATGTCATGTGACCAGAAGGAATCATTACAGAGTACCCACACATTCAATGAATATGACAGAGTGTATGAATAGTTGGTAGTCGGCATGGACCACGATCCAGACCTCCACGATCCATCAGGCAGATGGAGGTAGAGAGGAGAAGTGAATGTGGCCACGATGCCAACCTCTCAACTCGACTGATTGTCAAGATATTTGCGCAGTACAGTCATGCTGCGCTTTTCATGAACTTTCCTCTAATGTTACGGGACAAACAATTCACGTGTGAATACACATCTACTAAGCCTCTAAGAATGGAAACAGGTTCTATTCGTCCCGTGTACCGTCCAACTCTTATGAGCTGTGATGACCTTTCGTCACCTTTGATTCCTCATGGTACCGCAAATATAGCCGGAAGTTAAAACTAAAAAGAAAACACAATTCCCTTCATCAATGGACGATGACAGATGGAAGCATGCTTTGAAGAATAATTGTAGCAGCTAACGTAGACTGAAGCCGAAGGTCAGGCCTCAGTAGGACCTGAGCCCATCACTGGGGGCTCCTGGTATCTGAGCAGCCACGGGAACCCCACGGAGACTAATTAAGTCATGGACCCCAGGAAGCCTTCTGATCCCTTTATAGTGCCACAGACAAAGACACAGTACAGGATATGAATAGGTGAGACGTTTAGTACCATGTGATAACTGATCCTGAGGACCTTACAGAATCAATCACAACCTACATGTCCATCACTGCATGGTCATAATCTGCATACTTAGAATAAACTCTCAAGCGGAAAGTCCAGAAATAACCGCCATCTTATCTGCACTGTGGGACTCATTCTGTCCTCGAAGGAGCTGATTATCATCGGGATAGTGATGGCTTTTTATTCAATCTATTTGATTCATCCGAAAATCCGGGGGGGGGGCTCCAGACACGAGCAGCGCCCACTCATCGTCACAAAAACATTGAGTGGCAGAAGCGTTCCTGACGGCTGTCAGTCAAGCTGACAGGCGGCGTGTCAGACAGCAGCTCGTCACTCTCAGACGACACAAAGCCGGGTTGCGTTTTGGAATATTTGATTGAAAATGTGAACCTGAGTGAATGAAAATGTGACGAGGGAATAAACTGTGACCGTCTGCCGTTTGAGGAGCACAGTTCCTGCCGTCAGCGACGCGGGGGTAAGAACTCCTCCACCAACGGCTGTCATCACAATACTTTGTTGAGAAAGGGAAATTGTTCTGAAAGAACATTTATTGTTTGTATGTTTCTTCCAGATCAAAAGTTTCACTCCTCTTGGACTTACTGTACCACAGCGTCTCTTTGTTCCATTTAGAAACTAGAACGGGCACTCGGTAGAGCGCATACCTTCGCATATCACAAGATTGGGCATTGAATTATGAACATTGTGGCATTAGTTGCATGCCAATTGGATAAAAATTGACCGTGCTATGGTAAAAAGAAGATTTTGACCTTTCCATGACCTTGAACTTGACTTTTGACCCGATTGATCCCAAAATCTAATCAAATGGTCTCCGGATAATAACCAATCATACCACCAAATTTCATGCGATTCGGTTTAAAACATTTTGCGTTATGAGAGGACAAATACATACATACAAATAAATAAATAAATACACGGCGATCAAAACATAACCTTCCGCATTTTCAATGCGAAGGTAACAATTAAAAATAGACAAAAATGCAACAGAATGTATTTGGGCACAGAGGTCTTCTATGAAATGTCCTGAATAACATATTAAAAGTCCTGAGAAATTACTGTTGCGGAAATAGGTTAAATGGGGGGTTAAATGCTGGTGGTCAGCACGGTGGCTCAGTGGTTAGCACTGTCGCCTCACAGCAAGAAGGCCCTGGGTTCGAATCCCGGTCGTCCCGGTCCTTTCTGTGTGGAGTTTGCATGTTCTACTCATGCCTGCGTGGGTTTGCTCCGGGTACTCCGGTTTCCCCCACCATCATAAAGACATGCACCGCAGCCTCACCCCGGTCGTATGGATGTGATTGAATGTTGGCGGTGGGGGAGGGGCCGTAGGCGCTGATTGGCTGCCACGCTTCCGTCAGTCTGCCCCAGGGCAGCTGTGGCTACTGATGTAGCTTACCACCACCGGGATGACTGTGTGTGTGTATGACTACTGGACTCTGGACTGTAAAGCGACTTTGGGTGTCTTGAGAAGCGCTATAAAATAAATGATTATTATTATTATTTATTATAAATATGCAAAAATCCAAGATGGCCGGCATACATATATAATGTCTCATATATCCATCAGAAGAGACATTTGAATGATCCAAAATGCTATTATGTGTTTATAAGTTACGACTTGATCGGATGCAATAATCACAAACAGACGACATCCTGTAGTCCTGATGGAGCGGCTGGTTGGTCGGTCTGTAGTGTCAGATATCTCCCGTTTACAACGTTCCATCCAAAATCCTCTGGTCTCATATTGATGCAGGCATCTTTCCATTCCATAACCTGTTAGTATACACGAAGGCTGTGATACTTAGAGGAGCCAGAGGTTGGTGGTAGACTTTGGGGTTTAGCGGCGGCGGTGCCTTTTGAAAACTTGTCACAGAACCGGCCGGTATCGTAAGCTGACTAGTCCTTCGTCTTTGGCACCACCAGACATTGACACCAACGCCTTCTCAGCTGCTGCAATGACCGCCTCCTTTGCTTGATCATGTTGACTGAACACTTTGGCCTGATCGTAGAACACAGGCTCAGTCTTGACTGCCACGCCCTTCCCTAAACCAAACAGGCGAGGGGTAGTAGATGACCACAACGTTTAGGACCGAGCAACTCCCTGGATTGTTTTATGCACCAGACACTTTTTGGTGGATTGTTTGGGCTCTGGTGCCATGAACAACTCGCATGGTCCATTTTGACATGGATAATCAGCAAGTCGTCATGGTCCATGCTACAGCCAGCTCGCTCCAGCTTGTCGCTCAGATAATGGATGAATCCCTGCTTGTTTGCCTTGTTGTTCAGGAAATCTTCTTTCTTTGATTGAATCATCATGTCACCACCGAAGTGAACCGTCACACCAGCACGAGTCCCTGTTTGACTCAGGTGTGTGGCATCTTCAGCTGCGGGATCATTGTACCCATGAAAGACAGCAGCGCCATACGTATGTGTGAGTACACAACGTACATTTGACACGCACTGTCAGATGTAGATCCTCTTTGCCATGGTATGCGATGAAGTAGAGCACCGCCATCTGGCACATACTGGACATTTACTTTGGGTTCTCGTTGCCCTCCCGTCATAGACTTCATTTGTTTTCCATTTCATAAGTTAGTTTGCCTGGACTATTAGGGAACAGTCATTTTCAGCGTCAGTGACCATCATGAAGTGAGTGTATCAGTGTTCTGGACATGGGGAGTGAACCATCGCATCCTGAGCTGAAATTCATCGAAGTTCAGCAAGTTCAGCACAAGAAGTTACGGTTTCAGGCAAAGTGGTATAGTCAGTATCTGTGGCTGCATTATTGTGAAAAGGGTACTTTGTTTTGAGTGTCAAAGCATTACCATGCAAAAGACCACTCTGGGAAAAAAGAATGACTCATCCTTCTGCTCAAATGTTTTCAGTCATTGCCGGTGAAAGCTTTAATCGCCATCCAGCGGTTAAAGCATCATGCTGTTACAACAAATACATTGGAGAAAACGCCAGTTCACTCCCAACTATGAAGTGCAATGGTTAAAACACAGCAGCATTATTTATTTCACATTTTTGTATTTCTTTTGCCTTTTTTTCACTTCACAACTGGTAAAAGAGTTTCATACATACTTTAGGATATAGAATATTCTGTTAAAGTATATTGGCATTCTAGCAGAACGTTTTTTTATTAATTTTATTATTTATTATTATTATTATTTATTTGGTGCAGAATACTGTTTTGTATTTAAACTAAAGTAGTATTAATATTATTCTGTTTAAATCAGTTCCAAGTTTCACAAATGTTAACATCGGGTTTGGGTCAACGATGCAGACACACCTGGAGGAGGTCTGTATTCTACTGAGGGCACCTTTCTAGTTATTAATGAATTATACTTCATATTTGTATCATGACCATTTTCTTCAAAGACAAACGTCTGAGACTGGAGTCCAGGCGCCAAGGACTTCTATATCAGAAGTGAGTGAGTCATATTCCACCTTCTCCAAAATAAGTAGTACAGAGCCAGTTCATATTCTCATCACATGTTTTGTCATATGATGTCACAGCTCGTTGGCCTTCATATTCACTAAATAACAATCACCTGATCAAATGGTATGAACAGCCATGCAGATACAGTAGATAACCTGCTCTTAGTTGATTGTCTATTCACAGTATTCAATCACAGACATCTTAAACTGGTTATTATCATTAAATGCCATCCTTCACCATGAAGGCATTGAGCCGTACTGTTTGGCACATCTTGGGTACACGATGAGTTAGTGAACCTTTGCTTTTCCTGCCTCTCGACCAACGTTGTCTCCTCATTCTGATCCGATTCCATATGTGAAAATATTTCTCATGAATCAGGTTTAATATTTAGCTCTTGATTGCAGAAAATATCAATATTAGTCTAAAATATGCCTATTCAGATTTTCTGCCATTTTAAATTGGTAAATAGTACAAAGAAAACATGTTTCTTCAATCTCCTCCTAAACGCTGGGTTCAATTCTTACAAAACTTGCTGTGGTTAATTATTGGATCAATGTCATCAAGACATGTGAAAAGCTTGTTGATATCTCATTGTGTTTAGAAGATATGGACTTATGAACTTCTAAGGGCTGTGGCTTAATATGTAAAGACACACAACGTATCCTCACCAAACTGGTAGCCTTTATCCACATGGCATCCTTCAACGTTCTGCAGTCAAGAGCTCAATATTAAACCTGATTCATGAGGGATATTTGCATAGGGTGACCAGATTTGAGGTTGTGAAAAAGAAAAAGAGGACACTTCGTCGCCATACAAATTTCACAAATGACTATATGAACATCTATTTATTGAACTTTAACAAAACTGCAAAGTGCAAATGTAAAACAAATCTTTTTTGTGGCATTTAGTCCAGCGCTTCTTTAATGTGTCTTGTCCATATATTGAAGCAATAATGATAACAAATAAAAAAGATGTCATGTGCTGTAAACAATGCAACTAGTGGAGGCGGCAAGGTGCTCAGTGTTGCCAGATTGGAGATGGTGAAGTATCGTACCAAAGGCTCAAAATGGTTGTATTTGGAGGATAATTATCGTGCATCTGGCAACCCTGAGATCGTTCGACCAATGACTGTTCTCTATACCGTCAGAGCTCGCGCAGGAAGGTGGAACGTAAGGGAGATATCATTTCCAAAACTTGTAAGGGCGTAATAACTAGTTTGTGAAAACCCAGAGAAACACAAATATCCGACGAAGCAAAATCCCGGACGTTTTTGGAATCTACGCCAGACACATTTTTTAGCTCTCAAAAAGAGGACGTGTCCGGGGAAAAGAGGACATCTGGTCAGCCTAATTTGCACCAACTATGAGAAATGTCTTGCATCATTTTTATTCTATCGGGTCTTATCCACTGCACCTGTTTTTACCTGTTCACAAAAATAGCCACTAACCTAATAAGCAATCACTTTTAAAGCCATGCTACTTGATCTTTCTCGATCTATCTTTTGGATTACTCAATAAAATGTTGTCCTTATTTTATATGAAAAGTGTCGGAGGAAAAATGTGTTTAGTAGTTGAAATGTTTAGGGAATTAACCTCATCCTGTGGGGTCATGGGAAAAGGTCACGAACCAATGACTTGAGGTTATGGTCCTTGACAGGCCAAACCAATCGGCCACTCAGGAGAGGGGGTGCAGACCGGAGAGGAAACAGGTGGACTTTGGGAATGTGGGTGTCTCTGAAATCGTATAAAGGATGAGGTGCAGCAGTTATTTCTGACGTTCTGCTGCATTCAGCTGAATGTTTTCATGACTTGTTTGTATTTAGCGCTGGGTTGATTACTTGTAAACTTGTTACCATAATAAAATGTTATGGGGCAACCGTGCTTAAACTACTTTGGATTTCTCACAAGGTAAAGGAACACTAATTTCCACCACAAATAGTAGTAAAGAGGAACACCAACACAGTGCATGTTACGCCTTCTAGCACGGAACATGGCGTCATAATCCAAGAGCTCGGACTATTTGTCTCACTATAGCGTCGCCGGATTTGACCAAATCAATTTGAATAACTCGGTATTGTGTTCGCTGGAACCAAAAGTCGAAAGCGTTTCTCTCATTTCCTACAAAGCATCGAAGTCGTCCTGCTGTGAGACAACTGGACTGTGATGTCGTTTCCTCTTTTCTGCTTTAGCCTCAAAGAAATAAATGTCCGCGTTAGAGGAATACCGCACCAGACCAACACACACATCCTCAGGAGACACTAAATATTGTTAGCTTGTAATAGTTTATTTTGATTCTGTAGTCTTGTGCTTTAAATTAATACATAAAGAAAGATATTATCATAGGAAATATTAGGGAGAATATTATTATGAATTTATTGTAGAGCATTAGGGAAATACACTGTTTACTGTATACGATGTTAAAATGTAAATGGCAGGAGGTAATGTTTATATGTATGTTGCATGAGATGAATGTTAGTTAGTATTTCAGAAATGTCGAAGCCGGTTGAAACCCGTGAGGTTACTTTAATCCGGAAGGTAATCTGCTAGGCTTTTATTGTGAAGGAACTGACCGGAAGTGACGCCTCAACCTTTAACCTCCATGCTGTTGTGGTATCAGCCAACCGGAGAGCGCCCCCTATCTGAATATGAAAGAACTAACCTGTGAGGACAGGGATTGGCTGTTGGAGACTAATATAAAAGTCTGTACAGGTGAGGGTCCGGTCCCTGGTTCCGGTCCCTGAGTCAGACAGGAACTGTTCCCGGGTGATTACAGGGGGAGGAGCCTGTGGGCGCCGGTCATAGCGTAGCCGCGATCGCGAGCCTTGATGGTCCGTTTGAACTTCATGCCACTAAATATTGTTAAATATTGTCTTATTCACCGCATCCTGAGCCTGATCTCCATCATCTGCAAAGTGCCCAGAATCAGAACCTTTAAAACAGGGGTGTTCAATACGTCGATCGCCGCGATCTACCAGTCGATCGCGGCGTAGTATTGGTAGATCACATGACATAAACAAAAATTGGCCCGCCCCAATGAAATCTCCACCTGCCACCCTATAATTTTCTCTAAAGCGCCAGATTACAGCAGAAGTAATGTAAGGTCCCTTTTCTTAAAGAGCACGTCTTTGTTCTTGTATTAAACTAAACAGCCGTCTGTTATTGATCGTATGTATCCAAACAACAGCATGTCATTTCAGTCTCTACGTGTCGCGTTAAAACTTCTCGGCTCGCCGTCTCGTGCGCCGCAGAGCTCCGATACCGGCGTGTCTGCGCGCATCGGGACGGAGCAACCCAAAAAAAGTCACTTGCACCCCCAAAAAGTTCAAGAACACTTTTTTCATTTAGTTTTGTAAGAAATTAATTCCCTTTTTGTTTCACTTTTATCTATTGTCCTTGGCAATTCTCATTTCTGAGAATCACCTTCCCACCCACCCGTTTTGTGATCTCACAGCAGAGCCCACCCACCCCCTTCTCCAATTCAGCCACTTCCCTGGGTGGAGGGGGGTTTCTGTCAGATTCACAGACGTAACTCCTGCTGGAAGTCACTGCTAGTTATAGGCTGTGTCTACGTTACGAAGTACACTGCAATACAGTGCACTGACATCTGTAGTGCACTCCGTCGCTGATATGTGCTGTATCAAATGGAACACTTACGTTAACAACTTGGCGGAAGTGACGGACGCAAATCTGTTCACGGCACCCGCGAAATTAAGCCGGGAGTGACGGACGCAAATCTGCTTGCGATACCCGCGAAACTTAAAGTGACAAAATGAATGCACTTCTTGCCCTCTTTTTGTCCCTTGTTTACCCCTTTCTCCTCCCCATGTGGAAACTGCGATACCTCCACAATCGCGGCAGGAGCCTCCGTGGTCGACCGCTTGTGCTACCGTAGCATCTCATCCGCCATTGTTTTAGAAATAAAATGAAGAGCTGGCGAAAGGGCTCCTCCTCTTCCGCTACGTCGCCAAGATGGCGCCCGTTGAGGGTCGAGTAGTGTCCATCGTTTTACACTACATGTTTTGCCCGTTTGCAGTGCGCCATCCGGGTACTTTCAGTGCACTGAATTCTGCTGGTTTTGTCAGTGTGGCGCCCGAAGCACTGGAAGGCAGTGCTCCAAGTGCTCAAGTGTCCGGTAGTAGACATAGCCAAAGACTGGTTCGCTGCTCCGTGACGTCACTACTCACTAGCGACGTCACAGCACAGAACCAGAGTACATGTCATGTGACAATGTTTCCATGGTGACTGTAACGGATCCCTGTATTTGAATCTGTGTGAGACTTACTGCTGGTGAACTTCTTTATTTTCTTTCTTTCGGCGAATACAATTGAACCAAAAATCTTTCTTAAATACCTCCTTGTCACCACCGTAAGAGCATTAGCCTCATACGGGACCATTGAAACTATTACAACTTTATATGAAATGCGCATCCGTCCGTAACATTTAGCCGTACCGTCAAGTTTGAATTTTAACATAAAATAAAGGTGCGCTTCCTTTTAACATTTCAAAATAAAAGTCAGATTTAGCTCTAAGAGGAAGTAGATTAAAACATATACAAAATCATTAAAACAATACAATTTAAAAAGGCATACATAAAAACAAATAAAGCAGATACAAAAGAAGGCAATCAACACGAAACAATACACCTTTTAAGGGGTTATTTACAGTGACAATAGCCGTTTCTCAATTCAAAGTACACTGAGTACAGACTTGTGTTCTTTTGAAGTCTGGTCTTCGGAGTCTGGTCTTCGGAGTCTGGTCTTGGGAGTCCAGACTCCGAAGGACGGGAGGACGGTCTTTCTGCGATTGGAACAGCAGCTAACTTGATGACGTCACCACATCAGCTGTTCTTGCTCATGAGTTTACTCCAATTTTTCACTGTAAATTACTTTTTACGGTCAAACTAAATATGACAATCTGCTTTTTCAGGGTTTGTGTGTATATAAATAAATTAGGGCTGTCAATCGATTAAAAAAAATTTACTAATTAATCGCACATTTTGAAATTCATTAATCGCGATTAAAAGGTTTTTTTTCTTTTTAAAGACAAAACTTCACACAGAGCTGTGTTTTCAAAGAGGCTCCTACATATAAAGTGCAGCGAGGTATTTAATATCGTGGATGATAAATTGTTTCTTCAGTGGAACATCCAGATTAGTTAAAAAAAAGAAGTATATTGAGACCCCATTGGTCCTGTCATCTTTAACACTGAACAACAGCAGAACCAGTGGCCTTGATAACTGACTGACATTCAAATATGTCCTGTTAACCCTCTGGAGGCTGGGCTCATGTCTCCATTTTACAAAAACATGTCAATTCACCTTTTAAAGGCTTTTGCATATGACATATTCATGTGTTATACATCAAACATTCCAGAACAATCTCAGCTCACAATACAATGAGGCACATTGTCCTTGCGTCGTGTTCTCTGTCTTCTCTGACTGACAGGCTGCTAATGAGCTTTACCTGTGTGGTGGGGAGGTCCTTGTGATTTACTGAGTTATTGTCATGTTGTCGTCAAGACAAGACAGTGTTTCCCTGTGTTTCCTCTGTTTCCCTGTCCATCTGTCTCCTGTGTGTTTACCAGTGGCGTGTCCAGACCTTTTTGACTGGGGTGGCCCAAGTGGGGAACTGACTTATGTAGGGGTGGCATGAAGTACGAGTGCACATCGGGGCGGGGGGCACGGAATAGCATTAATTTACCATTTTTGTCTCTACTATCCATATCTACTTTAATTACTTTATAGTGTCTTACATTCCTGTGTTTAAAGTTTAATTTAAAAGATAAACAGACCTACCAATCTCAACAGAGTGACACCATACAAATGTAATATAAAACTTCCATACTTTATTCTTTAACAACTTGTACAGTACTGTATATACAAAAGAAAATGCACATTCTCAGAGTAAGTGCCAACAAACTTAAAATAAAGTAATAATGCCAACAATATTGAAAACGGTCACAGTATAAAGTAAAGTGCCAATAAAATAAATACAATTAAAAACTGTCACAGTATAAAGTAAAGTGCCAACAAAAAAAACAGCCCAGATACATTTAAAACAGTTGAATTCTCCTGTTCTTGTGTTGGCTTGCAAACAGTTTTATAAAGTCATCCATGTTCAATGCCTTAGCTCTTCTTGACTCAATGCTTAGCACACCTAAATGGCTTAGCCTGCTATCTACCATTGTTGTCCTCAAATGGTTTTTAATTAGCTTTAGAGCAGAAAAGCTCCGCTCACAGGCAGCACTGCTGACTGGAAGGGCTACAGCTATTTTGCACAGCCTGAAGAGCTCATGAAACACCTCTTGGTACGGTTCTAAAAACACAGTCAAGTCTAGAATGCTTGCCAACTCTCTTGCCCCACTCTCAGCCTTCCTTTTCAAAATTCTCCTAGCCTGGTGAAGCTCATGAGTAAGATCTTCTTGATCACAACCATACATTTCACCCAAGCCAAATACTTGGTTGTCTTGAAGGAATGTACTGCTTTTAGGGTTTAGGGCCTGTAAACCCTTCATTATAAAACAGTTAGGTTTTGAGAACCTTCTTTCCAATTCACCAATCATGGAGTCAAGGATGGGGTAGAGTAGTCTCTGTCTGAATGTATCTTTGTCATCATTACCCTTCCGCAGGCCTATAGTACATGTCACATAAGACCCACCAAGTTTGGAGCTAACTTTTGTGATCTCTTCTTCTCACTATTCTCAACAGCTATATTACACTGTTTGGCTGTCTCTACTATGTCATGCCACAGTTGATCACAAAATGTCTCAGTCCTGTACTCCTGAAGTGTATCGTGAAGTGACTCCACCATGTCTACTGCCATAGCTAAATCAACTGAGGGTGACTGTAGCAGGTCAGAAAGCAGCTTTGTGTTTCCGAACAGTTTTCGGAAGGTTGCAAGGAGGGATATGAATGTGAGGTCAATCTGTGCAAGCAAACCTCGAGCATCAGTGGATCTGTCTCTATGATTTTCTTCGCTTATATTTTGAAGGACACACAACACAGCTGGTAACCTATCCATGAAGTTCCTGCAAGCCAATGCTCTACATGCCCATCTTGTGTCACTAAGTTTTTGTAACTCCTAGGCTGGCCCCCATACATCTCCTTTTGAACATCCAGCCATTTCTGGTGCACATAAGATCCTGACATGTACACATAGAGCTTCTCAAGCAGTGAGAAGAAGCAATCAGCCTCTGGAACTGACTTCACAGTGTCAACTAAGACCAGGTTCAGACAGTGCGCATTACAGTGGACATAAAACGCATGTTTAGCCTCTGTCTTAATTCTGGCTGCCACACCTGTGTGTTTGCCACTCATCACTGAGGCCCCATCATAACCTTGTCCAACAAGATTTTCTTTGTACTGAAGGCCATATCTTTCTAAACACTGGATGATCATTTCGCTGAGCCCTTAGCATCTAGATGTTGGGCATGTTGGAAATCAAGAAAGCTTTCATGCACAGCCCGTTGTAGTAATACCTAACTACTAATGACAGCTGCTCCTTCTTTTCAGATCTTTGGTTTCATCAGCAATGACAGAGAATACCACACTCTCCTTCACTTCCTTCACAATCTCATCACGCACCATACTTGCTAAGCACTGCAGAATTTCATTCTGTATGGTATTGCTTGTGTATTTTGCATTGCGTTGTCCCTTCATTTTTTGGGCTACCATAGGATTGTGTTTAGCGATCATTTCTAGAATTCCTAAGAAATTCCCTTTGTTGTCATATTCTTCCGATTCACGGTGACCTCTTTGTGCTATATTCTGTGTTGCTGTCAAAAGCAGTACATCTGCAACTGTTTTAATGTAACTGCGATTCTCTTCAACTTTCTTTTTGTACTCTTTGTTAATCATATCTAAGATAGAAGAATCTGTAAGCAATAGCCTCTTGTGCTCATTCCAAGCAAACATGGCATTAATGTGAGACTCAGATTTCTCATGCAACTTAAAGCCAGCATCTTTGTCGTTGCTTTTTCCAGTGTGAAAAGCCTGATTCTGAGGAGAAAACAGATTCTGGCGCCAGGCAGGAGAAGTGTCTGCATGCGTAACAGTAGGCTGAATCTTTGCTTTGTGAGTATTCAAGCCAGGAATTGTGGTTAAACCACACTGGATTGAACGCCTCCTCTTCTCACCTTGGAGGGTTCTTGGAAAACCTTTAAACGAGGCTGAGAGGGACCTGCTGCTCTTGACTGTGAAATATCTGAAAGTGACAAAAGCATGAGAATTGGATCAGTGTCATGTACTTGTTGGGACAGAAGTGCTCATTGGGGCATTAGTACAGATGAAAGAATTGAATTAAGTACAATATATTTCATATGAAATATTAAGGCATACCATGAGGTCCAGGTGGGGCCACAAGGGCTGCTGCATCACCATCCAACGTGTCACTGCATGGCCTGCAGGTACTGCTGGATGGTTCTCAGTGTCAGTGTCATTGTCAGAGAGTGGCTGACTTGACACACCTGAAGTAATATAGGGATTTTAACAGTTGTATCAATTTATTTGTATGTCAAATTAGTCATATTTAGCTTTTTCACACCTGTATTGTTAATATAGGGCTTTGCCCTGAATCTCAGTATAAGCCACTATAAGTATAGCAAAAGTGAAACATCTCAAGTCATAGCAGATAGTTTTATAAAGATGCATACATTACATACCCTGATGTGCAAGTGAAGATGAAGGGCCTTCATCACCAGTATCCTTGTCTGAGTCTACAAAACACATACGTTGTCATCAGAATGATAATAAAATCAGCCTTTTGTAAGTAGGCTAAGTGGTATGTTACGCAACCCAGATGACTAAAATGAAATAATGACTATTGCACTTCTACACTAATTGAGAAGTTAGTGTCAACTTTAGTTTCAATGTCTGGCAATTAACCACAATGTCATTGATATTATCAAGGCAATCAAATAAGTGCTTACTAAAGAGAAATCTGGAACTATCAGGATTTTACATACCCATGTGTACAGCTGAAGCTGGAGGCTCCTGCTGTACATCCCTAGCAGAGTCAAGCTGGCTCTCATCCTCAGACTGACTAGCACTGCTGGCTTCTGCTGCTCTGTCCTGCTCTGTTGTTTTGGATTTCTTTCTTTTGAAGAATCCCTGAATGTTCTGATTTCTTTTCATACTGTAATAGTCGCATGTCATGATGCATGTCACTATATCTTGCACAATACATTTAGCCTAATTATGAATGCATGAATGAATGTGACATGCAAAACTTACTCAGGTCTAATGTTACAAAGTTAGAAGAGATACAAGACAGATTTACATACTGTAACGTTAAGTTAGCTAGCGTTAGCATCAGCGTTAGCATTAGCGTTAGCGTTAGCATCGTTGACAATAACCAAACAATGATGACGACAGGTTTGCTAGTAAGCTGAGTCAGGAAATCATAAAATAAGATGGGAAAACGTTTTAGCTTTTAAACCATTCACACATGTGTATCAATAAGTCTACTCACATCTTTCAGGAGCTAAGAATCCCTGGACAGGTTTGCTAGGCAGCAAGCTGAGTCAGTCGACACTGTCGACAGTCGCGATGATGACAGACCTGCACCACATATCGTGAAAATCAAACACGTTTTAGCTTATTACAGTTCAAACTTTTTAAACCACTGACTCATTATGTGTAACTGTTATCAATAATTCTAGCTACTCACATCTTTCAGGAGCGAGTAGCCGCAATCTCTTGATGTCTTCTTGATGTCTTCTTGTCGGTTGAAAATGAAAGTTCGGTAGTCACACAATTCAAACGTTCCCGCCTCCGTGGGCAGATAGCCAATCATAGTTTAGCATATGGGGTGGCACCTGGGGTGGCCAATCAGATTCCAGGGGTAGCACGTGCCACCCCTGGCCACCCCCTAGACACGCCCCTGGTGTTTACCCTGTCTGTCTAGGGCTCACCAAGAGGGTGTGGCTGTCTCCTCCCTCCCCTGGGCGGTGATTGCCGGAGCAGCTGGGACTGATCGCCAATTAGGACGCTGTCTACTTAAACTGCCCTCACACCCCTTGATGTTTGTTGGATCGTTAGTTTCTCTCCTGTTGCCAGACTGTGGTTCTGCTCAGAAAACAATTAAAGAAACCTTTTTGATTTTTGAAAGAAAGACTCCTTGTGCTGCTTTTGGGTTCCTGCCTTGCTCACCCCTAACAGTTAGTGGTTGTTTTTTTCGCAAAATGTTGACAGACAAAAGGATTGACAAATCATGGTGAAGGTTTCGTGTGACGAGTTCTTTCCGCGCCCCCCCCCCCCCCCCCCCATGAATCCGAGCAGCAGAGCGCAGGAGGAAACCCGACTGATTCATCCAGGAGTTTAAACTGATTTCTGCTCCGTATTTTCGCGGAGAAATAATTGTTTTAAAAACGGAAACAGTGTCAAACCGCACTGCCGCTGTTTGACACTCAGGGGAGTGCAAAAACTTCAACGAACACCGGAAGTAAACAAAGTTGCCACATTAATCGCATAGATTAACGCGTTAACGCTGACAGCCCTAAAATAAATACATATATATATATATAAAACATATTATAAGTAGGGCTGCAACAACGAATCGATAACAATCGATGAAAATCGATGATTGAAATAGTTGGCAACGAATTTCATTATCGATTCGTTGTGTCGCGCGATTATTACGGTGCTCAATAAGTCACGGAGTATAAAAAAAGTTGAGTTGAGCGCAGAGCGGCGCAGGAGAAACAAGAGCGTAGCGGAGGGAGAGCAGAGAGCATAATGCTGCTTTGTTAGAGCCAATCAGCGCTGAGCTGCTCCTCTATTGATGAATCTAATTGGCTGCTGCTGCTCACGTGGCGCTGGATGCGGAAGTCATTCACGTCGTCGGAGACATTCACGGAGCTGAGTGCGCCTCCGGGTGACGTTATGAACCCAGACACCAGGGCGCTACATGTCACGTGTGTGGCATTTCCACAAGAGTATAACGTAGAAAACGTGGTTATTTATTCCGTGGCGGATAGCGGAACATATTTTTCCATGGAGAAAGACAACGGAGATAAACCACGACTCGCCGTGTGCGCTGCGCTGCGCTGCGCGTGCAGACAACATTTGACGGAGTGGAACAGCGCGTGAGCTCTGATCGCTCTTTTAATGAAGTATCGAGACTAAAAATATGCTAAATCACATCGTTTTGAACGTACTGGTACTTTGTTAGTATCGATACACCGTGCAACGTGACGGCAGCAGATGTAGCGGACTAACATTCAAGCTAACCTAACTTCCCAAACGCTGTGGACATCTGAACGCTGATTGGCCGAGACACGACACGTCCATCAAAGATGTTTTATTGCGATGAGCACCACTTCACATTTTTTCCGCGTCTCACTGCAATCTCAACGGCAGCGGGCAGAGTGAAAAAAATAATAAATCGTAACGCGTCTCTGATATTGTTCAGGGTGCCGGTCCGGGTCCACATGGGGACCACTGCTCAGGAGAGGAGAGCTGTCAGTCTGTTTGTGACGGTTCATCACCATGGTGACCAGTGGATCTCCAGGACCTTTCCATGACTTTAAACCAAATTTCCATGATTAAACATTTTGTGAAAACTCTGTCTACGTGACAAAGTGAGAAGATGTAGTTTTTAAACTAACAATGAGAATTCCAAAGCATACCGTATATATACCGTGTAAATTAAAATTTGAATAAAACACATTTGCATTACTTTTCCAAATATTTTGGGATTTTATTTTTTTCAATTACTTTTCTAGGCCTGCTAATAGCCATTTAGAAATTCCATGACTTTTCCAGGTTTTCCATGACCGTACGGACCCTGTTTTGAATAAAGGGTTGAAAATTAAAGTTTTTTTGTTTTTTTTATCCGATTAATCGATTAATCGATAGAATAATCAACCGATTAATCGATTATCAAAATAATCGTTAGTTGCAGCCCTAATTATAAGTAGCTCGCATGCTGAAAAAGTGTGAGCACCCCTGCTTTATAACATCCTAATGTGTGTATTTGTGCAGGGTTGTTCGTATCACCATCAGTGGCGGTTCGTCCATAGGGGGCGCTAGGGCGCCGCCCCTCTTAAAATTTGTAGATGGAAAAAAAAAACATCCTGTCAAAAAACATTATATGCCAAATCATTTAAATAGTAAATATACCGTGTTGACGCGCTAAATGTGTGTGGGAGACCGTCAGCCTGTCAACAACCACTTAAGTTAATGTGAAAAAATATAATATATCGCCATTATCACGGAGAGAAGCCCCTCCCCTTTTTCGAGGCGATCTAACGTGTGTGTATGGCATCGAGAAAATACTTCAGTCGTTTCGGCAAGGACCGGCTTCTCATTGGCGGATGAAACGTGAATCTTGGGTCGCAAAAATGTGCGCTCGTTGGCCAATGACATCGTTTTATTATTTCACGTGACTGGACTATTCGGCAGATCAGAGACGTATCGTTCCCTCAGCCCAGAGAGCTCCACGCAGCTACGGGAGCAGGTAGCTAACGGAGCTGGTTAGCTGGAGGCTCAGTGAGTAATGCGCTGTTTAATTTCCCCTGTCTGTTGTTCCAAAGGGACTGAAACTCTCTGGACTACAACGGGGTGAGGGATCTAAAGAGCTGCAGACAAGTGTAAAGCACGAATCTTGCCGCAGTTATCTAGCTAAGAGCATGGAGCTAACTCGCTAACAGCCTGAAGCTAACCCTGTTTACAGTCAGCAGAAGGAGACCGAACTGGCATCGAAAACACAACGAAGAAGTTCTGAAAAACAGACACATTACCGCAAGAATAATGGAAACAGGCTGGTTACAGACATGATTGACTTTAACCAGAGAGGAAAGTGACCATTTTAAAGAGAGGAGGCTACTTGTCTTTACAGTAGTGGGTCTGCTCTGTCACCCAATGTAACATGTGCTGCATCTCTTTCTGACTCTATTCTGCTCTGAACCTCTTTTATTTTGTAAACCTCTGAAACCCAGCCCAATGTTCCTTAAAGCTGCTCTGAACCTCTCATGCCCAAAGTTACAGTGTGTTGATAGTTGTTATTGGACAGTGTTGAGCACGGTGTGTTCTTGAAATAAAGCTTTGTTTTTTACAATATTCTACTCAAAACCTCTTTTCTTCTCATTGTTGAGTGATATTTAAACTGCGCCCCCCCCCCCCAAAAAATTCACCAGCCGCCACTGATCACCATGCATGGTTCAGGTTGCTGACTGTCGTCAGGACAACGCGTGTCCCTTTCCTCAGGTAGAATCGGTCTTCAAAAGGTTCTTCTTCTTTCTAGGTTTGATTTGGAATTAAATCCTGATTGATTATTGTTATTGATCCCTCGGGTTCCATATTTTAGTAAAGTTAACACATTCAGAGGGAGGAGCATGCTTTTCTCTGCAATTATAATTGCTTAATTCCCCCAGGTTTCACACAATGGATCAGCACCAGTTGCTGGATGAGATCAATGCAAAGGTCACATTCGATCCGCTACCCCACAAGGCACCAACAAAGGCTTGAACTATAGATAAAAGCCTCCGTGAAAGTGCTCCGGCTCCCCCATGAACATGTTTTAATCTGCATATTGTTAGTGATGTATGTGTGTGTCGGCCCAGAGAGAGATTAGACAGAAAGGCTTCTGCTCCCACTGATCTACAGCCCCAACGGTCCCACAGATAATGGGCCCACACTCATTCTACCTCCAGGTGAGACAAGTGTTTCTTTATGTTTCTCACAGCAAATAGAACAGAAAAAAGAATAAGTGAAAAGAAGTCAAACCGCTCTGTTTAGTTCGGTAAGGCTAGCGAACAATTTTTACTTCTTTCATTGTCAATGTAATAATTTAACGGATCAGTATTTCTCAAGTGGTCGACATGAAGATGGTGCCACAATATTCATCTTTAATAACTGTTCACTATACAACACTTAGGTTTAGGCAGTATTATTATTCTCTAGCAATTAAAGTGTTTTGTGAGGTTTTATTAAATCCCAAAAGTTGTTACATTTTACATGCATATTAGGAGTGGTGGACATTTTGATATTGAGGTTTCACATTTGGGTATAAACATGTTTCTCTATAGCGCCCCCTTGAGTTGTAAAAGCCCACACTTTTTTCCAAACTATGTTCGTTGGCTTGAAATTTGGCACACGTCCCCCTGCTCCACAAAAAAGAAAATGATAGTCATAAGACGCGCCTATTCAGATTTTCCGCCATTTTTTATTTAGTAAAAAAAACATGTTTCTTCAATCTCCTCCTAAACGCTGGTTTCGATTCTTACACAACTTTCTGTGATTATTTATTCGATCAATGTCATCAAGAATGATCAAAAGCTTGTTGATATCTCATTGTGTTTAGAAGATATGGACTAATGAACTTCTAAGGGCTGTGGCTTAATATGTAAAGACACATAACTTATCCTCACCAAACTGGTAGCATACAGTATGTCCACATGGCATCCCTAAACGTGCCGTAATCAATAGCTCAATCTTAAATCTGATTCATTCTGAAGCCGGGCAGTATGGTCTTCAGACCTTAGCGGTCAAATCTTATCAAACTAGAACGGGCACTCGGTAGAGCGCATACCTTCGCATATTACAAGATTGGGCATTGAATTATGAACATTTTGGCATTAGTTGCATGCCAATTGGATACAAATTGATCGCGCTATGGTAAAAAGAAGATGTTGACCTTTTCATGACCTTGACCTTTGACCCGATCGATCCCAAAATCTAATCAAATGGTCCCCGGATATTAACCAATCATCCCACCAAATTTCATGCGATTCGGTGTAATACTTTTTGAGTTATGCGAGTAACACGCATACAAATAAATAAATACACGGCAATCAAAACATAACCTTCTGCATTTTCGATGCGACGGTAAAGATTGAACAAATATTGAACTCTGTGCGTTTAGAGCAGCGGCAAAAAACACCATTCACCATTAAAATGTAAGTTGTTTTAACTCGGCCGTACATTATCTAATCCGTCCGATATTTCTCGTCTATCATGACATACTGACCCTGAAGACATTCATATGATAATTTTGAATTATAGTCATAGCGCCACCTAGTGGCAACAGGAAGTTACATGTTTTCTACTTTTATTCCATTCTCCTTGCAGATTAATTAGATCCTTCTCAAAAACTAGATAATTCTTCCCTGTATTATTTTAAGAATTCGTTGAAGGGAGGCGAGTTGGAGCATCGTCGGAGTTTGATCCTTCGCCGTGAACGAATAAACTAATGTAATATGTTCAAAACTTAACTAAACTCAGCGCACACATTTAAAGTCAAATATGTAGTTACCTGATATGATTTTAATGGTTCAAAATGACAATTCGGCTCAATAGCGCCCCCTACAAATATTAAATTAGGCAGCCCCATTTCTACGTCTTGTCTAAACCGTACTGGAAGTCGGCCATTTTGATTTTTATGTGATTTTTCACTTCATTTCTTCACAAACTCCTCCTATGTAAATCATCAGATAGACTTTACATTTGGTCAGAATAATCTAAATACCTTAGTTATTAAAAGTTATCCAAATAACTGTTGCCATGTCGATGCACTCTTTGCCATGAACACAAAGTTGTTTTTGAGGGCTAAAAATGCTCAAAACACACCCAGCAGTATAGCACACATTTAGCACATTTATACTGGGTAAACTTCGACAAAGCAGCCCTCGCAGTAGGTTTGTCATAGAAATACAACATTTGGAAGGCTTATGTAACACATGTCAACTTAAAAATGACTCTCTTGGGACCATGCTCTAAACTGTACCAAAAGTCAACCATTTAGAGTTTTGTGTGATTTTTTTCCGTTAATTCTTGTGTATTTCTTGCCCCTATACGTATTATTAAGAGGCCCTTCCACTGCATGGAGCTGCTTGAGAAAACATGTTTGTTCCTGATGAATTTCGATACATTCTTAGTACACCAGGCGACCGAAAAACAACAACTATATTCTGCAACTCTAAGAAGCAAGACACCGAGACGCCTTTCAGAGGCGGTCGGAGCAAATCTGGCCCCTGCTGTTCTCAGATGCCATCGTGCTTTCCCACTGTGTTTCCACTATTTTTGTTTCTGATCATTAAGCCCGTCATCTGAGAAAAGTCTGGGAATAGCTTCTACTTGTTCTTTGGCTCATCTCAGCCTCTCGACAGCCTGCGTGCTCAGATCAGAGCGGTGGAAGGATGGATGAGGATTATTTCCAGCATCAAAGCAGGGGCTCCAGCTCGTCGCAGCACCTCTTCAGCTCAACGCACTCTCTGACAACTTTCTGTGCCTTTGCCCACACAAGTACCATTAGGCTGCAATTACACTGTCACCTTCTGAGTGGAATACAATGAGACTGAGCATCAGAGAGCGCATCCTGTGTTTAAAGGGGTCTTGACTCTAAAGATGTCAACAACACCAGAGAAAGAACCTCTGACTACGCAAAGTGGTGCTTTTGTTTGGTTAATTAACTTGGATGTATCATCTTTATTTTTTCCAGTGCGGATGTAGACGCTCTGGGATTTATGCTTGAGATTTGAGAAAGTATCAGAAATACATCTGTGAATGTTCTTCGGCCGCTTGAGCAGAGATGCGGGACTAGATGAGGAGAGGGAAAGAAGGTGATGGAGATGAGATGAAGAGCAGGTGCTCTTTGACACATAAGATGAACTCTTATGTGTCAAATACATTGCGTTTCACGCTGGTGATGTGAAGCAGCAGCCGACGAGGCCCTGTTGGCAGAGCGTCAGACACGCATATAAGAGGTCGTGTGCATGGAGGAATAATGGAGGAATCTTCAGGACACAATTCTTCCATAAACAAAGGGAAATATCAGTGAGGGGAATCAGATTACACTCATCCAAAAGATCACAGTCCAAAAAACAAAGGCCACAACGTGACAGTTTGATTTCAGAGGCCGACCATAGGACTCATCTCACTTGCAGTTCTTTCAATCAGGCATAGCAGTGGCTCAGCGCACTAACCCAAGCACTGTTTTTCGTTCTTTTAACAAATGCACAAGGCTCGGCCTCACGGCAGAGCCTGACAAAAATAAGTTCAACTCATTGGTGTTCCTCTCCACGGAAGTCTTTAGTAAAAGGCGAAAGACTTGTGCGTTATGAAGAGAAACCAAAGTAAGTACCGCCCATCAAACGCATGTGCCAGATGATGCTAGTTACAACAATAAGGAAATCAGGAGACTGTGAGACTTGTGGAATCTTGAGTTGGAGACCTATTCCAACTCTGGTCTGACGCAAAGCACATTCATCTCAGGTTAATACCTTGCCAAAAGTAATTTAGCCCAACGTGGGGCTCGAACCCACGACCCTGAGATTAAGAGTCTCACGCTCTATCGACTGAGCTAGCCAGGCACACACTTCTTAAAACTGTTGTGATTTCAAGCCGCAGGTTGGGTAATGCTCTTTGAGGCCAACTTGAACATTGGTCTGACGCAAAGCACATTCATCTCAGGTTAATACCTTGCCAAAAGAAATTTAGCCCAACGTGGGGCTCGAACCCACGACCCTGAGATTAAGAGTCTCATGCTCTACCGAATGAGCTAGCCAGGCACACACGTCTTAAAACTGTCGTGATTTCAAGCCACAGGTTGGGTAATGCTCTTTGAGGCCAACTTGAACATTGGTCTGACGCAAAGCACATTCATCTCAGGTTAATACCTTGCCAAAAGAAATTTAGCCCAACGTGGGGCTCGAACCCACGACCCTGAGATTAAGAGTCTCATGCTCTACCGACTGAGCTAGCCAGGCACACACTTCTACAAACTGTTGTGATTTCAAGCCGCAGGTTGGGTAATGCTCTTTGAGGCCAACTTGAACATTGGTCTGACGCAAAGCACATTCATCTCAGGTTAATACCTTGCCAAAAGTAATTTAGCCCAACGTGGGGCTCGAACCCACGACCCTGAGATTAAGAGTCTCATGCTCTACCGACTGAGCTAGCCAGGCACACTTCTTAAAACTGTCGTGATTTCAAGCCGCAGGTTGGGTAATGCTCTTTGAGGCCAACTTGAACATTGGTCTGACGCAAAGCACATTCAACTCAGGTTAATACATTGCCGAAAGTAATTTAGCCCAAGGTGGGGCTCGAACCCACGACCCTGAGAAGTGTGTGCCTGGTCAAACGCATGTGACAGATGATGCTAGTTTCAACAATCAGGAAATCAGGAGACTGTGAGACTTGTGGAATCGTGAGTTTGAGACCTATTCCAACTCTGGTCTGACGCAAAGCACATTCATCTCAGGTTAATACCTTGCCAAAATTATATTAGCCCAACGTGGGGCTCGAACCCACGACCCTGAGATTAAGAGTCTCTCATGACTGAGCTAGCCAGGCACACACTTCTTAAAACTGTTGTGATTTCAAGCCGCAGGTTGGGTAATGCTCTTTGAGGCCAACTTGAACATTGGTCTGACGCAAAGCACATTCATCTCAGGTTAATACCTTGCCAAAAGAAATTTAGCCCAACGTGGGGCATTCAACTCATTGGTGTTCCTCTCCACTCTCCAAACCCCTGCTAACAATCGAACAATCGAAAGCCTGAAATATGAGCACACTGATAACGGAAGAATCTTCTGAACACATTTACTCCACAACCAAGGGCTCAGCGCACTAACCCAAGCACTGTTTTTCGTTCTTTTCACGAATGCACAAGGCTCGGCCTAACAGCAGAGCCTGACAAAAATAAGTTCAACTCATTGGTGTTCCTCTCCACAGAAGTCTTTAGTAAAAGGCGAAAGACTTGTGCGTTATGAAGAGAAACCAAAGTAAGTACCGCCCTCCTGCCAAGAGCAGAAGGTAACCTAGTTGTCCCACTCCGATATCTCATGGTGAGCCTCGGATGACGTGCCGTGTTCCAGATCCCAAGCCACACCCACTAACATGTTTAAAGAAGGTATTCCCACAGCCACACCCATTTTCATATGATGAAGAGGACATTCCAACATGTTACAGAGGGCGATATCGTCCAATTTGTTTTCCTTACATTAGAGGGGGAATCAGTAAGAAGTATACATGGATTTTTGTTTTAAACAATGTTTTTGAAGGGTGCACCGTTCCCAGCAATACTGGGTCAATGCTTGGAGTGAATGAAGCAAGCTCCTTTTTCATCTCCCAATGCTAAAAATCTGCTTAATAAGTTATCCTCATATAGAGGATATATCAGATATTAAACTGATAAGAACAGATTTTTTTGTAAAAAATTTTTTATTATGAAAATTCTTTACACAAATCAAAATGTATACACATTTACAACTTTCCATTTTCACGAATACCCCACACCATGCATTTAAAAATACATACAATTACAAGTATCTGCACACCCACAGAAAACCCTGTACGAATGATGTTCTTAACGCCCTAAAGAAACAGCACAACACTATTGTCCCGGACCTTAAGGACTCCCCCATCTCCAGCCTAACCCTCCTTTCCATCTTCCCAGGGCAGCATGCTTCCCCCACTTCCTGATGTCCCTTTCCACCCTACCCTTGCAAAAACAAATTGCAGCATGACGCGAGTTCACAAAATCATAGACAACCCTTCTTTTCACTGAGTCCCTCATTCCTCTTGCATTTAAAGACAGAACTTTTACTGAACCCATCATACAGAAAAAAAGAGTTCTAAATCAAAATCCAGGACTCTTAAGAGCAAAATTCGTCCCTATCCATCTCTTCAGCCCAGGAAAATGGCACTGTGTTGGGGGAATTAGATGGTCTTCTGGGCCCATCATATGCGTCTTCTCCCAAAGGGGATTCCAGCATGAGCGGAGGTCAAACTCTAGTCCCAATCCTGCAGTTAGCATGGCAAATGCGTCCCCCATAAATTGTCCTAAACCCTCCCCAACCTTTTCACCTGGGCCTCCACCTTCTGCTTCGTCAGCAGCTCTCCTTTGCCGCCCTGCCCCGTCTTCAGTCCCACCCTCAAACCCTCCCTTTTTGCCCTGCTTCCTTCTTGGATTTTTGCTACATGCCCCTCCTCATTCTTTCCGTTCTCCGTTGGTGCCGTCTCCGAAACCTGCGAGACCTTCCGTGCCCTGGCTTTGATGAGGAGGGAAAATACAGGTGTGGGCAAGGTACTTGTGCACATCTGCTTCATCTCTACACGAAGCACTGTACCAACTCCTCTCTGAAATTATCGCACCTGCTCCCCTTTGTGCTGGGCTCTCCTGGGAATGCCCTGCTTTTTCCACCACTTCTCCATGAAGGACACCAGTAGGTTTGGCAACCTCTGCAAATGTTCTCTTCCGACCAGGACAGCTCCGGAACAGGTGGTCGGACTCACCGCATCCATGGCAAGTTTTTTGCACCGTGCAGTCCTTGGCTGTGTGTCCAATCAGCCCACAGAAACGGCCGCGATCTCAGCGCAGCCTGCATCGTTATGGCGGACTGCCTGCATTTCTGCAAAAAGCTGGTTGGCAAAAGGTATCCAATCTCCCCAAGGCTAAAAACAGCAGGGGGGTGTGCTAGGCCATCTGGTCCATTCGGGTCTTCATGCAGCAGCACCTGAAACTGACGCCGCCCGGTCCAGAATCCAAGGGGGTCCTTAATGTGCCGAGCTGTTGTCACCACATCGCCATACTGGCCCAAAAAAGTGAACAGGGCTTCATCAGCAACAAAAGGGTTGTACATGTGTACTGACACGAGTCTGAAGTTCGGTCTGTCGAGATTTACAACCGTGTAGCAGGATAACGGGCTCACCCCAGCTTCTCTTCTGCAGTCTTCAGCCACTCTTCTGTAGGTGCAATCGTCAAACAGGGTTACATCGAAACTGTTCTCCTGCTGGTTCCACAGAATGCAGCAAACCTCCTCGATCTTCAAGTGCAGTTGTCCGATGATGACTTCTTTGCCAAAGAACACTCTTGACAGCACTTTCTCCTCTCCTGTCTTTGCCCGGAACCATAGCGTGTACCTCAGCCCAAACTTTGGAATCTGCTGCTTGCTCAGATGCGCCATTGCCCCGTCACCGTTGGAACTCACTATAGTAGTTCTCTGCTTCCACCACTTGATCTTAGCCAAAAGGCCGGCGATGATCCCAATGGTTTGCTTCCAGAGACAACCTCCTGGGACGGTTCTCACTTGTCATGGTGCAGTTGTATGAGGCATTGGATGCTGTGGATGCTTAGCCAAATGGAAAAGCTGTCCTAAACTAACTTCAACTCATTGGTGTTTCCTCTCCAAACACAGCCCTGCGAACAATCGAAAGCCTGAAATGAGCACGCTGATAACGGAAGAATCTTCTGAACACATTTACTCCACAACCAAGGGCAAATAACAGTGAGGAGAATCAGATTCAGACCATCCAAAAGACTACACCTTCTGATGGCCATTGGGATCACGGGCTTTTGGCATTACTCAGATCAACGCTCACAGCGCGTAACACACACTGCTGTTGCAAAGCATCACTTTCACTTGTCTGGACAAACTGCATGAGAAAGCCGAGGCCACAATCTCACACAGTCATCGAACAGAAATGCGCAGCTTGTCGGTGTCCATCTCCACATGGGAATCGCTTGGTATTCATTCAACATGACAATCAGGGAGCGCGAACGCAGTCCCCCACTACCAGAAATTATGCAGTCGAGATTCCCACATTTGGGGAATTCGCAGGGGTCAGCACAACCGGAGTGCAATGGCTGAGCCTCGCTCTGGGTGAACCACCTTCTTGATCATGGTATCTCCCCTGCCAGGTAAGTATGAGTTGGACGAGACAGAGACAGGGGGGCCATTCTTAGACACAGCACTCCAGTTCATGGTCCACAGATGGTTCAGTGTCTTTGACGTCAACCTCCCTTGGCAAGAAGTTTCTCCTGCTGAGAAAGCAAATACAGCCTTGCAACCATTTGAAAGCACGAAATCCAAGGATGCTAATAATGGAGGAATCTTGAGGACACATTCCTTCCATAAACAAAGGGAAATATCAGTGAGGGGAATCAGATTACGCTCATCCAAAAGATCACAGTCAAAAAAACAAAGGCCTGGCGTGACACAGTTTGATTTCAGAGGCCGACCATAGGACTCATCTCACTTGCAGTTCTTTCAATCAGGCATAGCAGTGGCTCAGCGCACTAACCCAAGCACTGTTTTTCATTCTTTTCACAAATGCACAAGGCTCGGCCTAACAGCAGAGCCTGACAAAAATAAGTTCAACTCATTGGTGTTCCTCTCCACGGAAGTCTTTAGTAAAAGGCGAAAGACTTGTGCGTTATGAAGAGAAACCAAAGTAAGTAGCGCCTCCTGCCAAGAGCAGAAGGTAACCTAGTTGTCCCACTCCGATATCTCATGGTGAGCCTCGGATGACGTGCCGTGTTCCAGATCCCAAGCCACACCCACTAACATGTTTAAAGAAGGTATTCCCACAGCCACACCCATTTTCATATGATGAAGAGGACATTCCAACATGTTACAGAGGGCGATATCGTCCAATTTGTTTTCCTTACATTAGAGGGGGAATCAGTAAGAAGTATACATGGATTTTGTTTTAAACAATGTTTTTGAAGGGTGCACCGTTCCCAGCAATACTGGGTCAATGCGTGGAGTGAATGAAGCAAGCTCCTTTTTCATCTCCCAATGCTAAAAATCTGCTTAATAAGTTATCCTCATATAGAGGATATATCAGATATTAAACTGATAAGAACAGATTTTTTTGTAAAAAATTTTTTATTATGAAAATTCTTTACACAAATCAAAATTTATACACATTTACAACTTTCCATTTTCACGAATACCCCACACCATGCATTTAAAAATACATACAATTACAAGTATCTGCACGCACAGAGAAACCTGTCTATGATGTTCTTAACCTAAAGAAACAGCACAACACTATTGTCCCCGGACCTTAGGAACTCCCCATCTCCAGCCTAACCTCCTTTCCATCTTCCCAGGGCAGCATGCTTCCCCCACTTCCTGATGTCCCTTTCACCCTACCCTTGCAAAACAAATTGCAGCAGAGTTCACAAAATCATAGACAACCCTTCTTTTCACTGAGTCCCTCATTCCTCTTGCATTTAAAGACAGAACTTTTACTGAACCCATCATACAGAAAAAAAGAGTTCTAAATCAAAATCCAGGACTCTTAAGAGCAAAATTCGTCCCTATCCATCTCTTCAGCCCAGGAAAATGGCACTGTGTTGGGGGAATTAGATGGTCTTCTGGGCCCATCATATGCGTCTTCTCCCAAAGGGGATTCCAGCATGAGCAGGCCCGCAGGGAGGTCAAACTCTAGTCCCAATCCTGCAGTTAGCATGGCAAATGCGTCCCCCATAAATTGTCCTAAACCCTCCCCAACATGTTGACCTGGGCCTCCACCTTCTGCTTCACAGCAGCTCTCCTTGCCGCCCTGCCCCTGCCTTCAGTCCCACCTCAAACCTCCCTTTTGCCCGGCCCATCCTTGCATTCCTTCTTGGATTTTTGCCATGCCCCTCCTCATTCTTTCCGTTCTCCGTTGGGTTGCCGTCTCCGAAAACCTGCGGACCTTCCGTGCCCCTGGCTTTGATGAGGAAAATACTACAGGTGTGGGCAAGGAAACCTCCCCACGCGTAGTGGTACTTGAGCCCCCACATCTGCTTCGATCTCTACACGAAGCACTGTACCAACTCCTCTCTCTGAAATTATCGCACCTGCTCCCCTTTGTGCTGGGCTCTCCTGGGAATGCCCTGCTTTTTCCACCACTTCTCCATGAAGGACACCAGTAGGTTTGGCAACCTCTGCAAATGTTCTCTTCCGACCAGGACAGCTCCGGAACAGGTGGTCGGACTCACCGCATCCATGGCAAGTTTTTTGCACCGTGCAGTCCTTGGCTGAGTGTCCAGTCTGCCCACAGAAACGGCAGCGATCTCCAGCGCAGCCTGCATCGTTATGGCCGGACTGCCTGCATTTCCTGCAAAAAGCTGGTTGGCGCGGGTAGAAAAGGTATCCACGATCCCCAAGGCTAAAAACAGCAGGGGGTGTGCTGACCATCTGGTCCATTCGGGTCTTCATGCAGCAGCACCTGAAACTGACGCCGCCCGGTCCAGAATCCAAGGGGGTCCTTAATGTGCCGAGCTGTTGTCACCACATCGCCATACTGGCCCAAAAAAGTGAACAGGGCTTCATCAGCAACAAAAGGGTTGTACATGTGTACTGACACGAGTCTGAAGTTCGGTCTGTCGAGATTTACAACCGTGTAGCAGGATAACGGGCTCACCCCAGCTTCTCTTCTGCAGTCTTCAGCCACTCTTCTGTAGGTGCAATCGTCAAACAGGGTTACATCGAAACTGTTCTCCTGCTGGTTCCACAGAATGCAGCAAACCTCCTCGATCTTCAAGTGCAGTTGTCCGATGATGACTTCTTTGCCAAAGAACACTCTTGACAGCACTTTCTCCTCTCCTGTCTTTGCCCGGAACCATAGCGTGTACCTCAGCCCAAACTTTGGAATCTGCTGCTCGTACGCGGCCATTGCCCCGTCACCGTTGGAACTCACTATATAGTAGTTCTCTGCTTCCACCACTTGATCTTAGCCAAAAGGCCGAGAAGCGATGATCCCCAATGGTTTGCTTCCAGAGACAACCTCCTGGGACGGTTCTCACTTGTCATGGTGCAGTTGTATGAGGCATTGGATGCTGTGGATGCTTAGCCAAATGGAAAAGCTGTCCTAAACTAACGTCAACTCATTGGTGTTCCTCTCCAAACACAGCCCTGCGAACAATCGAAAGCCTGAAATATGAGCACGCTGATAACGGAAGAATCTTCTGAACACATTTACTCCACAACCAAGGGCAAATAACAGTGAGGAGAATCAGATTCAGACCATCCAAAAGACTACACCCTTCTGATGGCCATTGGGATCACGGGCTTTTGGCATTACTCAGATCAACGCTTCACAGCGTACAACACACACTGCTGTTGCAAAGCATCACTTTCACTTGTCTGGACAAACTGCATGAGAAAGCCGAGGCCACAATCTCACACAGTCATCGAACAGAAATGGGCAGCTTGTGGGGTGTCCATCTCCACATGGGGAATCGTATTCATTCAACATGACAATCAGGGAAGGCGAGCGCGATCCCCACTACCAGAAATTATGCAGTCGAGATTCCCACATTTGGGGAATTCGCGGGGTCAGCACAACCGGAGCAATGGCAATGAGCCTCGCTCTGGGTGAACCACCTTCTTGATCATGGTATCTCCCTGCCAGGTAAGTATGAGTTGGACGAGACAGTGACAGAGGAGGCCATTCTTAGACACAGCACTCCAGTTCATGGTCCACAGATGGTTCAGTGTCTTTGACGTCAACCTCCCTTGGCAAGAAGTTTCTCCTGCTGAGAAAGCAAATACAGCCTTGCAACCATTTGAAAGCACGAAATCCAAGGATGCTAATAATGGAGGAATCTTGAGGACACATTCCTTCCATAAACAAAGGGAAATATCAGTGAGGGGAATCAGATTACGCTCATCCAAAAGATCACAGTCAAAAAAACAAAGGCCACAACGTGACACAGTTTGATTTCAGAGGCCGACCATAGGACTCATCTCACTTGCAGTTCTTTCAATCAGGCATAGCAGTGGCTCAGCGCACTAACCCAAGCACTGTGTTTCATTCTTTTCACAAATGCACAAGGCTCGGCCTAACAGCAGAGCCTGACAAAAATAAGTTCAACTCATTGGTGTTCCTCTCCACGGAAGTCTTTAGTAAAAGGCGAAAGACTTGTGCGTTATGAAGAGAAACCAAAGTAAGTACCGCCCTCCTGCCAAGAGCAGAAGGTAACCTAGTTGTCCCACTCCGATATCTCATGGTGAGCCTCGGATGACGTGCCGTGTTCCAGATCCCAAGCCACACCCACTAACATGTTTAAAGAAGGTATTCCACAGCCACCCACACCCATTTTCCTATATGAGAGGACATTCCAACATGTGTGTAAATGTAGTAATTGCAGCTCTTTAGTTCTGGACTCACTATATAGTGATTCTCTGCGCCCACCCATGATCTCAGTTTCGATAACTGCTGTGTTCACTATATAGTAGCGATTCTCTGCTTCCACCAATGGTTTGATCTTAGAGACAACCTCCTGGGACGGTTCTCATGTCATAGATGCAGTTGTATGGGGCATTGGATCTGTGGATGTAGCCAAATGGGCACTTCACAAGCTAGCGTCAGCTCATTGTTCCTCTCAAACACAGCCCTCACAGACAATGAAATACAAAAATATGAGCACGCTGATGCGGAAGAATCTTTGAACACATTTACTCCACAGCCAGGGCAAATAAGTGAGGAGGAGTGGGTTAGACCATCCAAAGACTACACCTTCAGTGGCCATTGGGATCACGGGCTTTGCTTACTCAGATCATACAGCGACCTGCTTACTGCTGTACAGCATCACTTTCACTTATCTAGACCAGGCCGCGGCCAGGGCACAGTCACACAGTCAGCAGACAAGAAATGGGCAACGTTCATCTCCATGGGAATGGCTTGGTATTGTTCAACACTGGCCAAATGGGGAAGGCCAGGCAGAATCCCTACCCCAAAATTGCTCCAGTGGGTTTCCCACATTTGGGGTGTCATGAGGTCAACACAACAGATTAAATATTCTGAGCACCATGCTCTGATGGTGCAGTCTTGGTACTTCCCTGCCAGGCTAAGTATGGGTTGGACAGGACATGTGAGACAGGGCCACAGCACTCCAGGTTCGCATTACAGATGGATGGTCTTTGGCGATCTCAGCCTCCCTTAATGAGTTTCCTCTACAAGCAAATGCAATACACAGCTGGCTGACCACGAAATCCAGGATCTGTGGAGATCTTGGGATGCATTTCCTTCTGCAAAGGGAAATATCAATAGAGTCAGATTCGCTCATCTGGATGCGTCAAAACAAAAGGCTGTTGATTTCAGGAGGCCGTACCGGACTCATCTCGCTGCTGTTCTTTCAGTGGGCATAGCGGTGGCTCAGCGCACTAGCAAGCACTCTTTTTTGTTCTATTCACCAAATACAGGCTCGGCTAACAGCAGGCCTGACAAAAATAGTTCAACTCAGTGGTGCTTCTCAGATCTTTGTGGCGGAGCTGTCTCGTTGAGAGGCAAAGTAAAATTACCCATGCCCTCCTGCCCAGAGCAGAAGGTAACCACTCAGATCTCATAGGTGAGCTGGGATGGCGTCACGTGTTCAGATCTGACCACACACCCACTATAACATATGTTTGAAGGTATTCCCAGCCACACCCATTTCATATGATAGGACAGTGGCATATTACAGGCGATATCGTCAGTTGCTCCCTTGTGGGGGAATCAGTAAAAAGTATACATGGATTTTTGTTTTAAACAAAGTAACTTTGGAAGGTGCACGTTCCCAGCAATACAGGTCAATACGACAGTCATTAAATAAGCCGAGAAGCGATCACTCCCCAAAATGCATGGATGGTCTTGTTTTCCAGAAAATCTGCTTAACCTCCTGGGACGGTTTTTGAAGGGTGCCGTTCCCAGCAATACTAGGTGTCATTGGAGTAATTAAACAGCTCCTTTTTCATCTCCCAATGCTAAAGCTCTAGCAATAAGTTTTTCCTCATATGAAGGATATTTCAGATATTAAACTGATAAGAACGGAATTTTTTTTAGCAAAAATTTTATTATGAAAATTCTTTACACAAATCAAAATGTATACACATTTACAACACCATTTTCACGAATACCCACCATGCATTTAGAAATACATACAATTACAAGTATCTGCACCACAGAAACCTATACGAATGATGTTCTTAACCCTAAAAACAGCACAACACTATTGTCCGGACCTTAGGACTCCCCATCTCAGCCTAACCCTCCTTTCCATCTTCCCAGAACATGCTTCCCCACTTCCTGATGTCCCTTCACTACCCTTGCAAAAACAAATTGCAGCATGGCCGAGTTCTGAAGTAAACCCTTCTTTTCACTGGTCCCTCATTCCTCTTGCATTTAAGGCAGAACTTACTGAACACATCAACACAGAAAAAAAAGGTTCTAAATCAAATCCAGGACTCTTAAGAGCAAAATTCGTCCCTATCCAGCCTCTTCAGCCCAGGAAAATGGCACTGTGTTGGAATTAGATGGTCTTCTGGGCCCATCATAAATCTTCTCCCAAAAGTTCAGCATGGAGAGCAGGCCCGCAGAAGGTCAAACTCTAGTCCCAATCCTGCAGTTAGCATAATGAAATCGTCTATAAATTGTCTAAACCCTCCCCAACGCTTTCACTAGGCTCCACAGCTACATAATCAGCAGCTCTCCTTTACCGCCTCTTGCGTCTTCAGTCCCACCTCGACCTCCTTTTTGCCCTGCCATCCTTGCTTTCTTCTTGGATTTTTGCTATGCCCCCTCCATATTCTCGTTCTCCGTTGGGTTGCCAGTCTCGAAAACCTCTTGAGACCTTCCGTGCCCCTGGCTTTGATGAGAGGAAAATACTGAGTGTGGGCAGAAACCCCTCCCACGCCGTGAGTGAGTACTTGTGCCCCATCTGCTTCGATCTCTACGAAGCTGGCCACCAACTCCTCTCTCACAAATTGCTCCCTTTCTCCCTTTGTGCTGGGCTCTCCTGGGAATGCCTGCTTTTCCTCACTTCTCCATGAGGACACCAGTAGGTTGTAACCTCTGCAAATGTTCTCTTCCGACCAGGACAGCTCGGAACAGGTGGTGGACTCACCGCATCCATGGCAGTTTTTTGCTACGTGCAGTCCTTGGCTGAGTGTCCAGTCACTTACAGAGCAGCAGCAGTCTCAGCGCAGCCTGCATAATTATGGCCGGACTGCCTGCATTTCCTGCAAAAGCTGGTTGGCGGCGGGTGAAAAGAGTATCCACGATCTCCCCAAGGCTAAAACAGCAGAAGTGTGCTAAACTATCTGGTCCATTCGAGTCTTCATGCAGCAGCACCGCAAACTGGCGCCGCCCGGTCCAGAAGTCAGGGGTCGCTTAATGTGCCGAGCTGTCACCACATACGCCATACTTTGGCCCAAAAAGTGAACAGGGCTTCATCAGCAACAAAAGGGTTGTACATGTGTACTGACCACGGTCTGAAGTTGGTCTGTCGAATTTACAACGTGTAGCAGGATAGCAGGCTCACCCAACCTGGCTACACAGTCTTCATACTCTTCTGTAGTGCAATGGAAGTCAAACAGGGTTACATCGAACTGTTCTCCCATAGTTCCACAGAATGCCAACAAACCTCTCGATCTTCAAGTACGGTTATCGTGTGTTAACCTTTGCCGAAACATAAACCTTTTCTCTCTCCTGTCTTTGCCGGAACCATAAGCGTGTACCTCATTGTGGAATCTGCTGCCAACAAATGCGGCCATTGCCCGTCACCGTTGGAACTCACTATACCGTGGTTCTCTGCTTCCACCATGATCTTGGCAAAAGGCGAAGCGATGATCCCCAATGGTTTGCTTCCAGAGACAACCTCCTGGGTGGTTCTCACTTGTCATAGGATGCAGTTGTATGAGGCATTGGAGGCATTGATGAACTAGTAAAATAGATTTTTTTGTAAAAATTTTATTATGAAAATTCTTTACACAAATCAAAATGTATACACATTTAACTTTCCATTTTCACGAATACACACCATGCATTTAAAATACATACAATTACAAGTATCTGCACACACAGAGAAACCTATGCACGAATGATGTTCTAACCCTAAAGAAACAGCACAACACTATTGTCCCGACCTTAAGTGACTCCCCATCTCCAGCCTAACCTCCTTTCCATCTTCCCAGGGCAGCATGCTTCACTTCCTGATGTCCTTTCCACCTACCTTGCAAAAACAAATTGCAGCATGAAGTTCACAAAATCATAGACAACCCTTCTTTTCACTGAGTCCTCATTCCTCTTGCATTTAAAGACAGAACTTTACTGAACCCATCATACACAGAAAAAATGAGTTCTAAATCAAAATCCAGGACTCTTAAGAGCAAAATTCGTCCCTATCCATCTCTTCAGCCCAGGAAAATGGCACTGTGTTGGAGGAATTAGATGGTCTTCTGGGCCCATATCATAAATCTTCTCCCAAAAGTTCCAGCATGAGCAGGCCCGCAGGAGGTCAAACTCTAGTCCCAATCCTGCAGTTAGCACCGTGCGTCCCCCATAAATTGTCCTAAACCCTCCCAACCTTTTCACCTGGGCCTCCACCTTCTCAAAGCAGCTCTCCTTTGCCGCCTGCCCGTCTTCAGTCCCACCTCGACCCTCCTTTTTGCCCTGCCCATCCTTGCTTTCCTTCTTGGATTTTTGCTACATGCCCCTCCTCATTCTTTCCGTTCTCCGTTGGGTTTGCGTCTCGAAAACCTCATAGACCTTCCGTGCCCCTGGCTTTGATGAGGAGGAAAATACTGAGTGTGGGCAGGAAACCCCCTCCCACGCCGTCGGTGGGTACTTGTGCCCCACATCTGCTTCGATCTCTACCACGAGCCACTGTACCAACTCCTCTCTCTGAAATGCTCCTTTCTCCCTTTGTGCTGGGCTCTCCTGGGAATGCCCTGCTTTTTCACTTCTCCATGAGGACACCAGTAGGTTTGGCAACCTCTGCAAATGTTCTCTTCCGACCAGGACAGCTCCGGAACAGGTGGTCGGACTCACCGCATCCATGGCAAGTTTTTTGCACCGTGCAGTCCTTGGCTGAGTGTCCAGTCTGCCCACAGAAACGGCAGCGATCTCAAGCGCAGCCTGCATCGTTATCGACTGCCTGCATTTCCTGCAAAAGCTGGTTGGCGGGTGAAAAGGTATCCACGATCTCCCAAAGGCTAAAACAGCAGGGGGTGTGCTGAGCCATCTGGTCCATTCAGATCTTCATGCAGCAGCACCTGAAACTGACGCCGCCGGTCCAGAATCCAAGGGGGTCCTTAGCTGTGCGAGCACCACATCGCCATACTGAAAAAAGTGAACAGGGCTTCATCAGCAACAAAAGGGTTGTACATGTGTACTGACCAGTCTGATTCGGTCGATCTGTCGAGATTTACAACGTGTAGCAGGATAACGGCTCACCCAGCTTCTCTTCTGCAGTCTTCAGCCACTCTTCTGTAGGTGCAATCGTCAAACAGGGTTACATCGAAACTGTTCTCCTGCTGGTTCCACAGAATGCAGCAAACCTCCTCGATCTTCAAGTGCAGTTGTCCGATGATGACTTCTTTGCCGAGAACACTCTGACAGCAGCACTTTCCCCGTTCCTCTCCCTGTTTGCCGGAACCATAGCGTGTACCTCAGCCCAAACTTTGGAATCTGCTGCTCGTCCATTGCCCGTCACCGTTGGAACTCACTATATAGTAGTTCTCTGCTTCCACCACTTGATCTTAGCCAAAAGGCCGAGAAGCGATGATCCCCAATGGTTTGCTTCCAGAGACAACCTCCTGGATTCTCACTTGTCATGGTGCAGTTGTATGAGGCATTGGATGCTGTGGATGCTTAGCCAAATGGAAAAGCTGTCCTAAACTAACGTCAACTCATTGGTGTTCCTCTCCAAACACAGCCCTGCGAACAATCGAAAGCCTGAAATATGAGCACGCTGATAACGGAAGAATCTTCTGAACACATTTACTCCACAACCAAGGGCAAATAACAGTGAGGAGAATCAGATTCAGACCATCCAAAAGACTACACCCTTCTGATGGCCATTGGGATCACGGGCTTTTGGCATTACTCAGATCAACGCTTCACAGCGTACAACACACACTGCTGTTGCAAAGCATCACTTTCTTGTCTGGACAAACTGCATGAGAAAGCCGAGGCCACAATCTCACACAGTCATCGAACAGAAATGGGCACCTTGTAGATGTCCGTCTCCACAGAATCGCTTGGTATTCATTCAACATGACAATCAGGGAAAGGCATGATCCCCACTACCAGAAATTATGCAGTCGAGATTCCCACATTTGGGGAATTCGCATGGGTCAGCACAACCGGAGTGCAATGGCTTCGCCTCGCTCTGGGTGAACCACCTTCTTGATCATGGTATCTCCCCTGCCAGGTAAGTATGAGTTGGACGAGACAGAGACAGGGGGGCCATTCTTAGACACAGCACTCCAGTTCATGGTCCACAGATGGTTCAGTGTCTTTGACGTCAACCTCCCTTGGCAAGAAGTTTCTCCTGCTGAGAAAGCAAATACAGCCTTGCAACCATTTGAAAGCACGAAATCCAAGGATGCTAATAATGGAGGAATCTTGAGGACACATTCCTTCCATAAACAAAGGGAAATATCAGTGAGGGGAATCAGATTACGCTCATCCAAAAGATCACAGTCCAAAAAACAAAGGCCACAACGTGACACAGTTTGATTTCAGAGGCCGACCATAGGACTCATCTCACTTGCAGTTCTTTCAATCAGGCATAGCAGTGGCTCAGCGCACTAACCCAAGCACTGTTTTTCATTCTTTTCACAAATGCACAAGGCTCGGCCTAACAGCAGAGCCTGACAAAAATAAGTTCAACTCATTGGTGTTCCTCTCCACGGAAGTCTTTAGTAAAAGGCGAAAGACTTGTGCGTTATGAAGAGAAACCAAATGAAGTACCGCCCTCCTGCCAAGAGCAGAAGGTAACCTAGTTGTCCCACTCCGATATCTCATGGTGAGCCTCGGATGACGTGCCGTGTTCCAGATCCCAAGCCACACCCACTAACATGTTTAAAGAAGGTATTCCCACAGCCACACCCATTTTCATATGATGAAGAGGACATTCCAACATGTTACAGAGGGCGATATCGTCCAATTTGTTTTCCTTACATTAGAGGGGGAATCAGTAAGAAGTATACATGGATTTTTGTTTTAAACAATGTTTTTGAAGGGTGCACCGTTCCCAGCAATACTGCAATACTGGGTCAATGCGTGGAGTGAATGAAGCAAGCTCCTTTTTCATCTCCCAATGCTAAAAATCTGCTTAATAAGTTATCCTCATATAGAGGATATATCAGATATTAAACTGATAGAACAGATTTTTTTTCGAAAAATTTATTGACACTCATACAAAAGTTTCAATTTCTTTTCACGATACAATTAATAAATATACAATAAATAGTGTTTTAAAACATATACATTTGTATTTTAGCAGTTAGGGACAGTTTTTTTTTTTAAATTAAGAATTTCACCTCGAAATACATACATAAAAAGGGTACACGCTATAACATTTCTGTTGAGCAGGAGCGGGGGGTGGGTCCCTACCGGGTAACTCATTTGCTCCTCCAAACAGAACCGGTCTCTCGGTTCCCGCCCTGGTGCTCAGAGATCCTCACCCGATGCTCCTTCCCACCTGCCTCCCGGAGGTCAGGCCGTGCTTTGACCTCTGTATGTGTGGCTCCGGCTCCTTGTCCGAATGGGCATAGAGGCGATTCTTCTTTGTGGCTGCGTCCTTGGCCTGTCGCCTGCAGCTCCGGCCAGTTGGACCGTCGCCATGCCTTTTGGATCACAGCCACGGGGGGGATCTGCATGTGTCTTCTTACCAGCAAGTTTCTGGCGGTCCATATTGCATCTGTAATGGCGACTAGGGTGAGCCGCTGTTTGGCAATGTCCTGAGCTGGAATTTGAGTGGACTGGCTCACCCCATACAGGACCAGCTGTGCATGGGACCTCCTTGCTGGCAAGTACTGGGAATTGTAAGCCGGCCTTTGCCCACTGGTCTACAGCAGCACTGCACTCCCAGAGCAGATGCCTCACCGTCTCTGGGGCTCCCACAGCCTGGTCCGGGGACAGGTAGGCTCGCAGACATGCCCGGGAGTGCATTACGGCCCCTGACTGGGAGGATCTCGTGAGCCACCATCCATGACAGGTCCAGTCTGTTTGGAGAAAGAGCAGAATGGTTCACGTTGCGCCATACCATTGATGGCTCTCAAAGGCAAGCCGCACTGGGCTCACTGGTTCCTCTCCTGCACAACAGAAATGAGACAAGCGTGATTAGTAAGGGTCTCTAAGTCCTCCTTCTCAAGTTCATATTTCTTTAAAAACATCTGAATAAAAGCATAGGCTGGTGGCAGGATAAAGGATGTCGGTTTCCTCAGATCTCTGGGTATTAGTTTTAAACTTTGGAGGTACGACCCCATCCAGAACCTTGTCATGTCTGCAGTCTTTTGGTTTCTGGATGGGGCTGTTGCAGCCATGATGTAGTGTCACGGTATATCTGCTTCCTAGAAAAAGCAGCAGGTCCGCACTCCTTTTCCTCCTTTTTTCCTTTGTTTTTCATTTCGCTTCTTCTCAGCGCTCCCACTGGACCCCCACAGGAAATAAAAGATGGCTCGTTCCAAGTCTAAAAGCACTTTCTTCGGTGGGATAAAACAGAACTGATGAGTAAAAGCAAGGGTAAAATCACAGAATTGATAATTAAAACCTTCACTTCAAGCGTCAGTCCTCTAAGTGTCCAGTATCCCAGTCTCTGCCTAACTTTCCCTACCACGTCAGGCCAGTTTGTTTCCCACCCCCTGTCGAATTTATTAGTATTCTCTGGTCAGTCTGGGTCACAGTCAAGGGAGTCCTGTCTGTCAGTCGCCTTCCACGGTCCATAAAATTGAGCTTGGGTCTTGTTGCGGTTGAGCTTTGACCCAGAGGCCCGTCCGTACCAGTCAGTCAAGTCAAGCGTCCTGTTGATGGATAAAAGATCAGTGCATAAAATATTTATATCATCCATGTAAAAAATGCACTTGGATTTCAGTCCCCCGCTCCCTGGTATTGTAATCCCACTGATCAGTTTTTCTTGTCTAAAAGCCTGTGCCAGAGGTTCGATACCTATAACGTAGAGGAGGGCAGATAACGGGCAACCTAGCCCAGGACTTTGCAGTTTATTTGAACTCGTTAGTCAGATGCCCGTTAGCAAGGAATTTGCTGGTGATTCCCGATACAGCAGTCCCACCAAGTTATCATCCTTTCTGGAAACCCGCCTTTTCCAGCACCTCAAAGAGGTACTGGTGCGAGACCGATCAAAGGCTTTCTCAAAATCTAAATTTAGGACCTATGGCGGATGTTTCTGTCTCGCGCAACAGATGGTGTCTCGGATCAGTACGAGGCTGTCCGTGATCTTCCTCCCGATGCGGCAGGCTTGATCGGGTGAATTAGCTTAGCTCCAAAACACAGATATCCGTGCTGCTAAAAGTTTGCTAAAAAGTTTACAGTCGCAGTTTAGAAGAGTGATCGGTCTCCAGTTCTTTAGGTCCGTTTGTCCTTGTCCTTGTGGGTAAGTAACTATCCCTGATCTAAAGCTGTCAGGGAGTCGGTCTAGTCTTTCAAAGTCCGTAAAAACAGTGAGTAAGTCTGGGTTTAAAATATCCCAAAAGGTCAGATAAAATTCCCACGGAAGCCCACTCTCTCCCGGAGAGACTTCCGTGTTTTAAAACTCTTCACACAGTTGCTGAGCTCAACTGGGGTAAAATCTTTTGTTAAAAACTCACTGTTCTCAATCTTTTTTTCCATATACTTTAAAACGTCTTTTATGGCCTCTCCTTCTACAGGCTTTTCTTTGTAAAGTTCTGAATAAAAAACTTCTATTGTGGACATTATATCGTCAGTTGTTTCTGCCACTTCGCCATTCTCTTTTTTTAATCTCGAGAGGCCTCCCCCTTGGTTTAAAATTCTCTTGAAGAAGTACCTGGTGCACTTTTCCCCTTCTTCTAAGTCCCTTTCCTTGCTTCTTATAATTATACCCTTGCTTTTTTTTTCAGCTAGAGACAACATCTCCGCTTTTATTTCATTTATTTCCTCATTAAAATCCATGCCCTGTTGGTTTACTTTAAAATACCTCTGGAGTCGCTTCTGCAGGCCCAACATGCGTCTGTCCCTATCTTTCTTCTTCCCTGCCTGTCTAAAGAAAGTCTGGGTCCTCCTTTTAACCATTTCCCACCAGTGTGCACGTGTCTCGTATAGGTCTTGAAGGGTCTGCCACTCTTGGTACTGCTCCCTGAACTGACTAAATCCTTGTTTTCTAAAAGGGAGCAGTTGAGTTTCCACAGACCACTTCCTGCTGTCACACCCGGGGACAGTGAGAGGGTGCATGAAAGCATAGCGTGGTCCGAAAAGAAGACAGGTGACAATCTAGCATCAATTGGTGGCCAATCTAGGTGTTAAAAATGGTCTATTCGAGAGGCACCGGTACCGTCACGACTAGACCAGGAGAAGCCCTGCTCGCCGGGATGCAAGGTTTTAAAACAGTCCGTCATTCTAAAATCCTTGCATATATTCTGTAATAAAACCGATGTTTGTCCACTTTAAAATCTTCCCGACTCCTTTTCTATCGTTTCTATTAAGAATGCAGTTAAATCTCCTCCTATAACTAAGGGTGCCTACCTAACATGTGGACCTGCAGGTCTTCTAAAAGTCATACCTGTCATTTTTGTCGTTAAAACCATAAATATTTAGGAGCTTAAAATCCTTTCCATAAAAGACAGGTGCTAAAATTGCCCGGCCATCTCCACGGTGCTGCCCTTCACCTGGATAAGGGGATTTTTTAATAAAATGGCCACTCCATCGTTTCTGTTTTCGTTCGATCCACTCCATATGGAAGTTTGTGGCCATAATTTTTCCCACTTCCTGTAGTGGGTTAGAAATGGCAAGCCACATTCTTGAATCAAAAACACATCTGACTTGAAGGAATTAAGAAAGGATAAAACAGTCTGAGCTCTAATCACTGACTTCACACTTCTAACATTGATGGTTGAAAAGGTTAAAGTCATAAGTATGGTTAAGAGTAACAGGTAAACCTTTTTAAGATAATGTAGTGGCGTTTTTACAGAAAATACCATCTTAAAAGGCGGTTATAAAAGTTCTTTTGAGAGGAGCTCCTCCATTTCTATGGGAGAGGAGTGACATGGCTGTCCTCTATTTACCTTTCTCCCTTTCGGGTTGTGTCGTAATTGAAAACTAGTATTTAGTTCTGTGTCCCTTGGAGTCGTTTTTAATTCTATATTTAGGAAGGAGACTTCATTTGGGAACTGTGGGGAAAACTCTGGGCTCCTCCACAGTTGAACTGTGTGAGGAGCTCCAGTTCCCCTCCTCCAAGACTCCAGGCTCAGGGGATAATTCCTCTAAAGGTCTCTTGTTTTGTTGAGCATTTGGGAGGGGGGGAGGGGGAAGCTCGTCACCCTTTTCCACCAGGCTAGCTCCCTTTCGAAATGTAAGTCCCCTTCACTTTTATCCTTGTTCAACTCTATGGCACCCCCAGACCTCTCCCCTTCTCCTTCCTCACATGATCCCAGTTTCCCAGTCACAGGACCCGGAGGGAGGTCTGAGTTGTTTTTCACGGCCTCTACAAACATTTCTTCCAACATGTCTTCTCGTCCACCATTTTGTGCATTTCCGCCATTTTGTTCAGTGACATTTCCATTTCTATTCATTTGTGACAATTTTACTCTGTAGGCAAAGGACCGTGGGCAGTTTCTGAAGAGGTGATTGGTTTCACCACACAGGTTGCTCTGTCTGTTGTTTGTGCATTCTTCAAAGGTATGCCCGATTTGCCTGCATTTCCTGCATACTGTTTCCTGACATGCCTCTGCCAGGTGCCCATGCTGACCACACTTGCGGCAGAGCTTGGGTTGGCCTTGGTAGTGAATGTAGCCCCTGTTGTCACCCAGGACTATCATGGATGGCAAGTGTTTCAGGCCCTGGAAACCCTGAGGGTCCTCCCATTGCTGGATGGGGACCCTCAAGCACTGATTCAGATGCCATCTTCATCTTTCACCTTGGTAGCCTGGCCTTTCACAGTGCAATATCTATTGAGCCACCACCAGATGTCGTCTGCATTTACTGTTTCATTGAACATTCTGACAATGACCGTTTTAAGGGTATTATCAGTCAGTTTCTCCACGTTGAATGCAGCAAACTGGGGTTTTACATTTTCATAACGAGTCCAAAACTCCTCCAGAGCAAAGGCTGACCGAAAGCTGACATCAAAACCCTTGTTCGAGGGCAGTGTAATTATACAATTAAGGTCCTCTGGCTTGAAAAGCAGGGCCTTCTGTATTAGATTTCTGGAAAAGTCCAGCCTGGAGATCCAAAGAGGTTTTCCATCAACCTCTTTAAAAGTTAAACGTACACTGTGGTGCCTCCGCATGCCGGCATTTTTGGCCGACATGGTCGAGGCACCACATCACCCGGCGGAAAACCAAGATGACAAACAACCAAACAAGAAAAACAACAAAGGAAGAGTGTATTTACCTTTCTCCTTCTGCGCTGATGAGTTGGTGTTTCCGGAGTCCTGCAGGTACAAAGATAACCACAAAAACACAAACCACAAAAGATGTTTAAATGTGGCAAAGTAGCAACCTATGGAGGTTGACACTGTAATCCACAAACACAAAATTGAATGTCCTTCCTAATAGCGTCAACACATGCCACAGGTGGGCAATAGTTTTTCACTAACGGGAGGGGATCGCAGTCTAAACCAAAAGGAAGATCAAGAACGAATAACTGATAAGAACAGATACTACACTTGATCTTAGCCAAAAGGCCGAGAAGCGATGACCCCCAATGGTTTGCTTCCAGAGACAACCTCCTGGGACGGTTCTCACTTGTCATGGTGCAGTTGTATGAGGCATTGGATGCTGTGGATGCTTAGCCAAATGGAAAAGCTGTCCTAAACTAACTTCAACTCATTGGTGTTCCTCTCCAAACACAGCCCTGCGAACAATCGAAAGCCTGAAATATGAGCACGCTGATAACGGAAGAATCTGCTGAACACATTTACTCCACAACCAAGGGCAAATAACAGTGAGGAGAATCAGATTCAGACCATCCAAAAGACCACACCATTCTGATGGCCATTGGGATCACGGGCTTTTGGCATTACTCAGATCAACGCTTCACAGCGTACAACACACACTGCTGTTGCAAAGCATCACTTTCACTTGTCTGGACAAACTGCATGAGAAAGCCGAGGCCACAATCTCACACAGTCATCGAACAGAAATGGGCAGCTTGTCGGTGTCCATCTCACAGTCTCACAGTCTCCTGATTTCCTTATTGTTGTAACTAGCATCATCTGGCACATGCGTTTGATGGGCGGTACTTACTTTGGTTTCTCTTCATAACGCACAAGTCTTTCGCCTTTTACTAAAGACTTCCGTGGAGAGGAACACCAATGAGTTGAACTTATTTTTGTCAGCCTCTGCCGTTGGGCCGAGCCTTGTGCATTTGTGAAATGAACGGAAAACAGTGCTTGGGTTAGTGCGCTGAGCCACTGCTATGCCTGATTGAAAGAACTGCAAGTGAGATGAGTCCTATGGTCGGCCTCTGAAATCAAACTGTGTCACGTTGTGGTCTTTGTTTTTTGGACTGTGATCTTTTGGATGAGCGTAATCTGATTCCCCTCACTGATATTTCTCTTTGTTTATGGAAGAAATGTGTCCTGAAGATTCCTCCATTATTAGCATCCTTGGATTTCATGCTTTCAAATGGTTGCAAGGCTGTATTTGCTTTATCAGCAGGAGAAACTTCTTGCCAAGGGAGGTTGATGTCAAAGACACTGAACCATCTGTGGACCATGAACTGGAGTGCTGTGTCTAAGAATGGCCCCCCTGTCTCTGTCTCGTCCAACTCATACTTACCTGGCAGGGGAGTGTTAAGAATATATACTCTAGTTTAGCATAGCCTAGTATTGTTTGCATAAATATTATGTGTAAGATGGAAGACACTGAATGGAAGTTAAAATCTCCAGCGGAGCACTCTGGTGTCTGACGGATCTAAAGAAAGATAGCAGTGTCACCTAAGGAATGTTGATGTAAACCCCCCTTCTGCACTGCACTCATCAAAGAAGATGACTAGAGAAAGAGCTCATTGTATTCAGTGTTTAGAAAGAGCAATCACAGTCCTTACCTCGTCGGGAGGATAGATAACGAAGGGTCCAGATGGGACCATTTATTCTCCTTCTTAGACACTTTAAGCCCACACTGTCTCACCTCACTGACCCCCCCCTTCGCCAATCCCCCTCACACGCACACACTCACACGTGGGAAGAAGCCCCCAGTGTGAACGACCTTCGGAGACGATCCAGGCCTCATCCCTGAAGAGATAAGGCCCGAAGGGAGTCTTCTTACAAGAGAGGGACTATTAAATCTACCACACTTCTTTTCTTTTTCACCTCTTCTATTAACATGCATTTATGTGCTGGCCACAACATCCAATGAAGGGACGGCAGAGGCGGGAGCTGGCAACAAGAACCAATGAGAAGACACCGCCCCCTTATGCTCCTGTCCAATCAGAACTGTTCTTTTCGGCTATTTAAGATGGCCGCTCACTATGAGCCGGCATCCCTTCTGCAGCCCTGAAGCCATTGGTGACAGGTTTGGATTTGGGTCCATGCGCATGAATTGTCTATTTTGTATCTTGATCTTGAATAAACGCTTTATAGATTTAAAGTAAAAGTCTGTTGCTATTTCTTCCAGTGAGTCCTGTCCAGGTGGTGTGTCGCTGTCCAACTCTAACAAATGGTAGCAGACGAATGGTTGTGAAATCCGATCCAGAGACCTGAGGAGGACAGCACCTGAGACACCGGACGGACCACTGCGTTCAAGGCCCACTCCAAGAACCCTGATCAAAACACCGGTGTACAAAATAAGGTAGGACTGAACCTATTTATTTTTGAATCAGTCAGATTGAATACTCTAAATTTGATCAGGAGTATTGGAAGTGAGTATTGAAACTGCAAACATTTTTTGACTTGATTTAAATAATAAAATAAAGCGTAAAAAGGGAAATCACGATACAGTTTGACAGAAAGGAAGTCGGACTCATTAAAAGACCTCGCAGGAGGCCAGTTCGGAACGAAGGCAGTCGGATCTCGCACGTAAAGACTCTACAGAGAGCGGTTCGGAACCGACGAGGCGGCCTCGCCGTAAAAGACTCTACAGAGAGCCGGTTCGGAAACCGAAGGCGGCGGCCTCGCATTTGAAGACTCTGCAGAGAGCGGTTGGAACGAAGAGCAGGCGGCCTCGCGTGAAGACTCTGCAGACTGCAGAGGCGGTTCGCTCAAGTTACAATGTGTATGCATAAACTGTGAATGAATGTTGAATACCGGTGGTGAATAAAAGTTGTCAAAGTGGAATCAACAGAGCAGAGTCGAAACCTTACGGTGTCAACGCAAGCTCTAGTCTGTTGAATTGCACGAGTGATAAATAAGGATTTATTGTTTTGAAAGGCACGCTGCCAAGTAAAGAACACATTGTATGGCGATTATGTACTACGTTTAAAAGCAGTTACGAGTTTGAGATTGAGGAAGATACTGAGAAACGAGGAAACTCTGCTTAACAAGAGCAGAAAACGTAAACACAGGAGGAGGAGACAAGCTGCTGCCGTCCCAGGGCGGGCACGCCTTCACAGAACAGAGTAGCCCCCTTCCCCACATAGCTGCGCGCACCGTTTTACACCCTGCAGGCACACAGAGCGAGAGAATAACAGAGCAGGAAAGTGACAAAAGAATTCCTTTTGAAGATAAGATATAGTGTTGGGTTTACTATTGATTTTGAGAAACAATAGTGGTTATTATTACAGTAATGCCGTTGCGTCTGAGTAATTGATTTCCCATCACTGTTTCAGTACTGAGTTTTTATTTGTTTATCTTTTTTTTGACAGTTTTAGAGAATAGTGTTGGGTTTACTGTTTTTGGGAAAAGACAGTGGTTATTATTACAGTAATGCCGTTAGGCGTACGAGTAATTGATTTCTCATCACCGTTTCAAAACTGAGGTTTTTATTTTAGTCAGTTTCAAAGGATAGTTTTGGGTTTACTGTTTGTTTTTTTTTGTGGAAAAATAGTGGTTATTATTACAGTCGTCCGTTGGACGTACGAGTAATCGATTTCTCATGAGCTGTTAAGAAACTGACACCTATTTATGCGATGTGCAAATGTTTTGTTTTTTCCCCATAAGCTGATAGAGTGTGTGAACATCACCTTTCTTTCTGAAACATAGTTTTTAATAAGTACGTATTTTTAATATTAACAGAAAACGGACATTTGCAGATACCCAGATAAAGATAAAAGAACACAACAACACATAATGACGAGCCCACCCAAAGGAGAGATGACAGTGCGAGATTGGTTGAAAGAACGAGTGAAGGACAGAGCAGGCCTGAAATGGGCAGAAGTAAGCAAAGTATTCAAAAGAGTAGAAGGAAGTTGGATACAAAGGGGATGGTTAAGACCAAACAATTCTCTCCCCAATGAGGAAGAAAGAGAAAGCATGAGGAAAAGCATAGACAAGGATGTAGAAGATGCAAAAGACAGATATAACAAGATAAAAAAGGGTGTGAGCACAATTTCAACCCGTAGAAAGGCTAAAATAGAAATAACAGAGGCTGAGGAAGAGGAGCAGGTCAAACAATGGGCCCTCGAGGAACTGGAACGTAAAACAAAATCAATAAGAGACGGCAGGGTAGAGAAAGCTCAGCAGCAGGACAGCAGTTTATACCCAAACCTAAAAAACACTGATCTAAAAATAGACAGCAGAGCAGGCCCGACAGCGCCTCCATCATATCACTCAAGCAACCCATTCATACAGATGCCAGTAATAGAAGTGGCAGATGGAGGACTAAAGGCCTCCATCTCAGGCATCGTAACACTTAATGCAGTGCAGGGACAGGTGAATGCAGACTTTAAACCCAGAACCACAGATGACAAAGAGAGACTAAGCAACTTGTCAGGGACAACAGAAGGACTGGAAGACATGGCTGGACATACAGCAAAAACACTAAGTAACCAACAAGCACGAGGGGAGCGTGAACAGAGAACCCCCCTGCAAACAGACACAGGTCACCAAGTCTTACAGCCCACTAGCACACCAACAGCAGTCGGGGTTGAGAGAGAACAGCTGGCCAAGAACAATAGAGAACGCCTCCAGAGGAGACACAGCTTAGGGGAGGAGCCTGAACCACGCCAAGGCCTCACAGAAGAGATGCTGACCTTAATGATAGAAGAACTTGAAAGACAGGAAAGAGAGAGAGAAATCAGAGGAAAAAGAGACAGTCAGCAGAAATCAGATAGTAACATAAACAAAAGTGACGAAACTAGGTCAGCAGAGGGAGACAGTGAGCCAGAAGAGCATGATGACCAGCCTAGAGCAGGTGATGCACCACTAGGTAATGCTGTCAGCTACAATGTGTGTGGCAGACTTGAACTCTCCCCTCCCACTGACCCCTCCCCCCTCAGAACCAGGTCAGGTCATCAGTATGGAAGAAGACGCTCGCAGGGCGCACCTGTCTACAGGGACCCCATTTTTTCTGACCTTTCACCTGTCCCACAACTCCCTTTGGTGCAAGCCCCCGGGCATGCCGCTGGGGTCATGGATTATGTTCCATACTCACCCGTAGACACAACAGCGGTACTGGCGACATTACCCCCCCTGGTGAACGGGGCTGATGAGTGGATAGCAGCACTTAAAGTGGCCACTACTGGTACAGACTTGGCTCTAGGTGACTTTCGCCGCTTTCTGGCAGGATGTGTGGGTGCAGCAGCCGCACAAACAATTTGGGAGAAGATAGGGATTACAGAGAAACACCCGCATAACATAATTCAGAATAGATTCCAAGAAGCACTCTACGGAGCATTACGAGGAAAATACCCCAGTAAACACACAGCTACCGCAGTCGAGGATTTTTCCTGGAACACAAAAGAGTCCCCAGTTGCGTTTATGGCAAGGAGTGAAGCTATATGGAGAAAGGCATTTGGAGAGGAACATACACAAACACCCCCAACCAGAAAGATGTATCGAGCCATGGTCATTAAGGGACTGCCAGACACCGTGCAGGCTCAGCTAAAGAATGTAGTGGGACTGAAGAATTTGTCCCAGGAAGTGTGGACTGATAATGTAATGCACTTCCTAGAAAGCGTAGCTCCAGAGGTCACAGAGCCTACTAATGCAGAAGCTCTAAAGTTAGAGCTGCTGAGACTACAGATTCAGAATGAAAAGAAAATCGCAGCAGATAACACTAAAATAGCCAAAGATGACAAAGCACAGAAGCAGCTGGTAGCCACACAAGAACAGTTAGCGAGTGTGCTGGGATCCATGCAGGAGGATCCAAAAATAGCTCCGGTCATGCAGGCAGTCCAACAACAATTAGCCCCCCTTCCTCCTTCCTACCCTCCCCAACCCACATGGTCCCCACAGACGAATCCCCAGCCGTTGAATAACGGATGGTACGGACAGACTGATGACACACGACACCATAACGACTCCAACTATGTACCTGGTAAAGGAGGCAGGACAACAGGCCCATACAATTGTTACATATGTGAGGAGCCAGGGCACTTTGCCAGAGACTGTAAGAGGCCAAGAGGTAACTATTATGGAAAAGGTGGCAGAGGAAGAGGAAGATACAGAGGAAGAAGTTATGGAGGACCTGGAGGTTACAATGGACCCCAGGAAGCCCCTGTACAACAACAGCCCCCCTTCTTGCAGCCAGCTCAGCAGCAAAATTCCCCACAACAGCCCCCCTCCTTGCAGCAGCCGCACTCGCTCCCATATCCACATGATCAATATCCTCCCTCACAAGCCAACCCGCCTAACCCATTACAGGGATGGCAGGGACAGTACTGAAGACGCCCACTACAACACGAGGAAGAGATGTTCACTAAGGAACCACTGGTCACCTTAACCATAAATGGACAAAACATAGTTATGTTAGCTGACTCAGGAGCCACATTTTCTAGTGTACAACAACCATTTCCTCCCTCAAACAAGGCCATAGCGGTTGTATGGGGTATCAGGCCAGACACAGATGCAACGATTCTCTGTCCCTTTACCAGTAACCTGGAGAGATAAGAGCCTGCAACATTCCTTTCTGCTGGCCCCAAGCTGCCCTGCCAACCTACTGGGCCGAGACTTGTTACAAAAGTTGCAAGTATGCATATATTTGACTACAGAAGGAGTACGCATTTCCCCTTGTGTACCTGAAAGCACGCCAGCTGAACCAATAAGAATATTATTTGTAAAAGATGGAGGACCTTCATCAATAACTCAGGAAGTGTATTGGCTGCGACTTTGCAGAACAGGCCCCGACCGCCGCCATTCAGAAACATTTTATGGAGAACAAACATAAAATATATTCATTGCACCTTACATGACCCCACTGGACCATGTCCACTGTACCATGAGTGTCACAAATAATGATAATGAAATATATCAGAGCGACTGGGATGACAGCATGCGTCCGCCGCCACACTAACTTGCGGTATATATACTGCGGCAAGGAGGGTGTGGCAGCAGGAGTCCAACTGACTCCATGGCTGAAGGAATGGTATAAACTACAAGACTCGTCCAGCCCCATGTCACACTGGCAGTGGGACATGGATATGAGTCAAGAGGTTAGGCCCAATGATTAAACGCTCTCAACCTGACGTGGGAACCCACTACGGATCCCAGGGTAATGAAAGCCTCAGATGAAGCCGTATCGATTCAGTGTAAACACAATCGAGAGCACTCTGCCTGAGCATATTCCTGTTCCTAGACACCATGGTCTCCCTGTACGGATCACCCTCAGCCCCACCATGTTGTTTCAGGTACCCGACAGATTGTGGACCACCTCAGCTTTTGATGTTGGCCACATTGGCCGCCACCAGTAGTGGCACGATTGAAAGACCCCACCCGGCCGGTTTGGAGGTCTCAATACAGACTAAGCCCGGAGAAAATACAAGGCATCCAGCCCACCATGGATGGACTGATGAAAGCTGGTGTAATTTACCAATGTCAGTCAGCCTATAACACCCCCATTCTACCAGTCCCGAAAGCACAAGGAAAAGGATGGCGAATGGTGCAGGACTTAAAACCAATTAATGACGCCACGATACCTGACCCATTCCCCGTTCCAGACCCACATCTGACGCTGACTAATTTGCGACCCACTATGACATATTTCACTGTCATCGACTTGGCGAATGCATTCTTTTCCATACCTCTGGCGGTGGAAAGTCAACCCTATTTTGCATTTACACATGATGGTAAACGCTACACCTACTCTGTGTTACCACAAGGATACAGGGACTCCCCCGGTCTATTCAACAAAGCACTGAAGGAACATTTGTCTGTTCTAACGATCCCAGCAGGTGTTGTGCTAATTCAGTATGTTGACGACCTACTGCTAGCGGCAGAAACAGCTGAGCTGTGTCTGGACGTGACCCTGGCGCTCTTGACCCTATTATCAGATAAGGGCTACAAAGTCAAAAGAGAAAAAGTGCAGTGCTGCAGACGACAGGTTACCTTTCTAGGCAGACAGATTTCAGCAGAAGGACTCACTATAACTAACAGCCAAAGAGAAAGCATCCTACACCACACCAAGCCACAGACAGTCGCAGAAATGCTCTCATTTCTCGGCCTAACTGGTTACAGCCGTTCACATGTACCAGACTACACAGGAGCGACAGCCCCCCTAAGCGACATAGTGCGCATTGCAGGTCCAAGAAACATGACAGCCACCTTGGATTGGACATCAGAGGCCTCAGAGGCCTTTTCGAACGTTAAACAGATTTTGTCCCAAGCTGCGGCGCTCAGGAGCCCTGATTATGGCTCTCCCTTTCACCTTGATGTTTCTGAAAGGAATGGCTTTGTCAATGCCATCCTGTATCAGAAACAAAGAGGGGACAGGTGTGTATTATTGTACCACTCATCTAAATTAGATGTAGTAGAAACAGGACAAACCACATGCGGAAGATATGTGGCATCAGTAGCCAAGGCACTAGATAAAACCGCACACATAACCATGGGACATGAAGTAATGATACACACAGCACATGGTGTGGCAGCATTTCTGCTGAGCAAAGAATTCACATTCAGCTCAGCCAGAAAGACCAAGCTCCATAACACCTGTATGGCCTCTAATGTAACCTATGAGACAGGACTAAACAACATGGCACACAGAGTCACGAATGGTCCCCCACATGTGTGTGAAGAACACGCAGTAAAAGAGAACAAGCTAAGGATAGACCTGCATAACACCCCCTTAACAGACCCAGACATGACCCTATTCAGTGACGGCTGTTGCTATAGGACACAGGAAGGAAACAAAGCATCATATGCAGTGGTAGAGCAGACTGAAGAAGGTGAATATGAGATCAGGAAAGAAGGCGTATTACCACAACCAGCATCAGCACAGGTTGCAGAAGTAATCGCCCTGACTCAAGCACTGACTCTGGCCACAGGAAAGACAGCCAATATTTACACAGACTCTGCGTATGCGCATGGAGCTGTACATATTGACGGCCCTGCATGGGTCAGACGACATTTTATCACCTCGAGTGACCAACCAATCAAACACAGAGCTCAGATGGAGCAGCTACTAGACGCAGTACAGCTGCCCAGAGAAGTAGCCGTGATGAAATGTAAAGGAAATGACAAAAACACCAGCGACAATGTCAGCAAAGGAAATGACGCAGCAGATGCTGCAGCCAAAGCCGCAGGAGGCTATGTGCCAAGACAGATGATATGCCGACCAGAACTACCACAACAGACTGAACTAACTGAGAACGAGTTAGTGGAAATACAAGTTAAAGCAGGACCTTATGAGTGGTCGTCATGGAAAAGAAAGGGGGCAACTAGAGACTCCACCTCTAAAGAGGGACTATGGAGAAGCCATGATGGCCGAATAGTGGCTCCTGCCCAACTCGTGCCCCTTCTGTTAAAAGATGCACACGGCCTCACACATGCTGGAAAAAAGAGAACATTGATAAATATCAACCACCTATGGTGGCATCCACATATGGAGAGTATGGTAAATTTGTATTGTGATGAATGTACAGTTTGTGGAAACCACAATGCAAAGAAGCCGTTCCAGTCCCCATGGGATCCTACCCTGTTCCCTCAGCATGCTTCCAAGAAATCATGATAGACTACACAGACATGGGACCAGATAATGTAGTCGCAGGAAAAATATATCTGTTGGTAATGGTAGACAGGTTCTCCAAGTGGGTGGAGGCAATCCCGACCAGAAAAGAAGACTCGCTCTCTGTGGTAAAGTGGTTGAGAAATGAACTCATACCCAGGTACGGAATACCCAGAGTAATCAGATCAGACAATGGAGCACATTTCAACAGCAAACTGTTGGCAGAAGTTGAGGCCTCACTGGGGATTTCCCATAAATATGGTTCAGTGTATCATCCTCAATCCCAAGGTCTGGTAGAAAGAGCAAATCAAACAATCAAAGGAAAAATAGCTAAGGCCTGTGAGGGAACCAAGTTGACGTGGGTTCAAGCATTACCTTTAGCTCTGATGTCCATGAGAACATCACCAGGTGCCAAAACGCATTTGACCCCTCATGAAATACTGACGGGAAGACCAATGCCAGGGCCACCCAGAGACGGAGGTCACGTGCCGCCTGGATGTCAAATGATCGAAATGAGTGACTACATGAAAAGCTAACATCCTTACCAAAGCTCTCTCCCTGCAGGTGTCCAGGGCCCATGCGACACCAGCGGAGGAAGAACAACAGAGTAAGGTCAAAATTGGCGACTGGGTCAGGGTCAAAGTTCACAAAAGAAAGTGGACTCAGCCTAGGTGGACTGGACCGTACGAGGTGAAGGAAATTACGACACACTCGGTCCAGGTCAAAGGTAAATCAGGAGCACCTTGGCACCACTTAACACATTGCGTCCCAGCTAACGCCCCCACTAGGTCCCTGACGGAGGTCAGAGCAGACTTACGGGATGTCGAGGGAAGTACCAAGAGCAATTAGACGCTGCTTCGGCGACCCCGATGCCAATCCGGCAGAAACAAGGAGGTTTCAACCTCGAACCCTAAAGGAGATGGGTTTTGGAACAAAAACAACAGCCATAATAGCAGTAGCCTGCGGTCTGTTGGTGCTAGTTATATTAGGAGGATTCGCCTGGAAAGAACACATAAAGATAGATAGACTCACACACGACGCCATCCTACTAGCTAAACACTTCACGCCACGCAACCCAGAACTAAATAGAGTAAAGATCCCCTGCAGCCAGCCCCAATCACATGAGAGCATCGGCGCATACTGGATACTTAACTACCCCAGGAACAGTACCACGTCCTTCACCTTTGACTTATGTGAGGTAATTGGATGTCAAGAGACCCGTTAGCATGGAGTGGCTATGACATATCTCTGTGCAGAGCCCACACTAGTGTGGGACTGTGAGAGAGATGGTGAATACAGACGGGGCACAGGAAAGTCTTGTAAAAACTGGGGCATGGTAACTAAATACACGGGAGCGTGGATACCTACTATGAGTCATCTCACCACAGATAGGAGAACATGGTGGGAGAAGATAAGTTTTCAGAAAAACTTTAACCAAGGTTCCATCCCCATCACCCTTTCATTAGATAGAATCAGCAGCAGCTCGGCAGGACGGGACCGCATCTTCTTCCTACTGGGAGTTGACGCGAGAAAAAGACCCCTGGTGAGCATACAGATTAACATCTGACCCCACGAGAAGAGTCAGATCCCGGACGAGCCCCCGGAGGCAGCAAAGGACTTTAAGGTCATAACACAGGACTTCTCCCATCTGACCCCACAGCAAGTGATAGAGAGGAATACAGGTTATGGCAATGACAACATTTGGCTGAATTGGATAATACAGTCAGCACAAGACCAAGACATGGGAGGATGTATAGCTTGTGCTAGTGCACGCCCGAAATTAATCACCAGCCCCGCCCCATTGTTCCCCGAAACAGACGCCGAGGGTTATGCTTGCATGATGGCGCTGTTCAAACAAACCACCCCAGGGAACTGCACTACGCTAGCAGCCATTTTTCCCCCTTTACCGAGGAACACAGAGACTGGACCATTCTCCCCTTATAAAGGGGCCCCCCATAGATACACATGCTTCAATTTTACTAGTACAAGAGCCAGAGTTAATGTGGGAAAAATAGATCCTGAATGGTGCAATCGCACGTCCTCCGGAGAAAAGATAGGACCAGAGGCAAGAAATGGACTATATTGGTATTGTGGAGGGCTGAGACTCTTGATGACACTGAATGCAAAGCGAGACCACAGGGATCTGTGCATTAGTCCGTTCAGCCCCACTTAAATTAATAGGAACCAGGCTGACTCAAGAAACTCACCTCGCTGAGACTCACCCAGCGCAGGCATGACACGTAATGAGAAAAAGAGAGTTAGTTAATCAAAACAACCCCACGTACATGGATGCGATAGGGATTCCCCGAGGAGTCCCCGATGAATATAAACTAGCAGACAACATAGCATGACTTTGAGAATTTGCCACTGATCTCTGCAATCTTCCCAGTCACCCCATAAGAATGTGGATAGAATTAATTACATTTGGTATACCTCTTAAGATTGACCAATCACACAGCGATGGCTTGAAGCAACGCATGAACAATTGGCCCCACCTCCACCATGGCAATTCAGAATAGAATGGCGTTGGACATGCTGTTAGCAGAGAAAGGTGGATTGCGCCATGTTTGGAGACTTATGCTGCACTGTCATCCCCAACAACACTTCCCGGATGGTTCTGACCAGAGCCATTACCCAGCTTAAAGCCTCTCCAAGGAGATGCATGAAGCATCAGGAATTGACAATCCATTCTCCAGCTGGTTAGAGGCCACCTTTGGCAAATGGAAGGCATTAATCACCTCCCTATTCATGTCAATAGCAGTACTTTAGGCATCCTGGTCTCGTGTGGATGTTGTTGTATCCCTTCCTGAGAGCCATGGTGGCCAGGCTCATGCAGCAGCACTAACAAAGAAAAGCCTCCTCCACCCTATGAACAGTGTCCCTTGCTCCAGGCCGACCAGGACGATCCAGACGAGATCAAGTTCGAGACCACCGGATAAAGACCCGACGACAGCCATGGACGACGTTGACCCACAGGAAGCAGACGACATCACAGACGAGGACCAGGAGTGCCAGGATGAAGCAGACGATGCTGTCACAGACCAGGATGAAGCAGACGATGCTGTCACAGACCAGGATGAAGCAGACGATGCTGTATGCGCAGACCAGGACGAGGCAGCGACTTTGACCCAGCCAGGGTTGAAGCAGATGGGATGCAGCGGGACAGGATCGTCAACGGTTTCAGGCTGCCAGCCTGCACCCATCATCGGCCGTCAGAGTGCAAGACCGGGCCAGCCTAACCACCCTCAATTTCACCTCTTTCCTTCCACACCCACACATTACAGATTCAATACATGCAGACCCTGTGACTTCCCCGAGATCGAGGCGTTAGATGGGTGGGTCGGGGTGCCTACGACAGGAGCCACGCCCCTATTCCCATCCCGAACCGAAGGAGACTCTCACCTGGAGAAGCAGGTATCGAGACAGAGCCACTGTACGCGATATGGCACGAGAATTATCAGTACCTACAACGTTGGGCTATCACATCCCTTTTCACTGGTTACCCTCCCGCAAACAGTCTCACAGGTTGCAGATCCTATGGGATCTCAGTTTAAACAACGCCAAGAAGGACAAACTTCAGGTCAGACAGTACAACTGGCCATACCAAGCAGTCGAGGACTGGGCGGTCATTAGTACGGTAACACAGTGCTCCACGGTTTCTGGCCTACAGATAACTCTGGGTATGGATGTTGTGATGTGTACCGGAGCTCCTGTCCCTTTGACATAGCCCAACTTTCTATGGGATAAAAGAATGGGAGAGCGTGTCACAAAATGAACTTGAGCTCCATACAAGCAGGCCTCAGTACCCGCCTTCTTCCCCTCCGGTTCTCCGTTGGGCACGGCGAGAGCGAGACGAGGAAGCAGCCCCTCTCCTTCCCCACCGGATGCTAGGAGATGGCAGGGGACAGGAGATCCATAGGCGCTTGCAAAGAAAATAAAGTTCTTTCAGACCGAGGCACGTGCCGCTCAGTGCGGCCAGGCCAAGATGAAGATCTGGCATGGAGGAAATAAATATTCGAGATGGGGTTCACATCCAGCGGATGTGAAAAGAGGGATTTGTTAAGAATATATACTCTAGTTTAGCATAGCCTAGTATTGTTTGCATAAATATTATGTGTAAGATGGAAGACACTGAATGGAAGTTAAAATCTCAGTGAACACTCTGGTGTCTGACGGATCTAAAGAAAGATAGCAGTGTCACCTAAGGAATGTTGATGTAAACCCCCCTTCTGCACTGCACTCATCAAAGAAGATGACTAGAGAAAGAGCTCATTGTATTCAGTGTTTAGAAAGAGCAACACAGTCCTTACCTCGTCGGAGGATAGATAACTAAGGGTCCAGATGGGACCATTTATTCTCCTTCTTAGACACTTTAAGCCCACACTGTCTCCTCACTGACCCCCTTCGCCAATCCCCTCACACGCACACACTCACACGTGGAAGAAGCCCCCGGTGTGTGAACGACTCGAGACGATCCAGGCCTCATCCTGAAGAGATAAGGCCGAAGGGAGTCTTCTAAGAGGGACTATTAAATCTACCACACTTCTTTTCTTTTTCACCTCTTCTATTAACATGCATTTATGTGCTGGCCACAACATCCAATGAAGGGAATGACGGAAGCGGGAGCTAGCAAGTAGAACCAATGAGAAGAACCGCCCCCTTATGCTCCTGTCCAATCAGAACTGTTCTTTCGGCTGTTAAGATGGCGCTCACTATGAGTCAGCATCCTTCTGCAGCCCTGAAGCCATTGGTGACAGGTTTGGATTTGGGTCCATGGCATGAATTGTCTATTGTATCTTGATCTTGAATAAAGCGCTTTATAGATTTAAAGTAAAAGTCTGTTGTTATTTCTACCAGTGAGTCCTGTCCAGGTGGTGTGTCGCTGTCCAACTCTAACAAATGGTAGCAGACGAATGGTTGTGAAATCCGATCCAGAGACCTGAGGAGGACAGCACCTGAGACACCGGACCCGGACCACTCGTTCAAGGCCACTCCAGAACCCTGATCAAAACACCGATTGTACAAAATAAGGTAGGACTGAACCTATTTATTTTGAATCAGTCAGATTGAATACTCTAAATTTGATCAGAGTATGTGGGAAGTGAGTATTGAAACTGCAAAATATTTGACTTGATTTAAATAAAATAAAAAGCGTAAAAGGAAATCACGATACAGTTTGACAGAAAGACTAGTCGGACTAGCATTAAAAAGACCTACGAGGAGGCGGTTGAACCGGCAGTCGGATCTCGCCGTAAAGACTCTACAGAGAGGCGGTTGGAACCGAGAAGGCGGCCTCGCCGTAAAGAGGCGATTTGGAACCGAGGCAGTGAAGACTCGCTGCAGAGAAGCCTGTTCGAACCGAAGATGTATGCATAACATGTGTAGATATGACTGAATGTTGAATACGGTGGTGAATAAAGTTGTCAAGTGGAATCAACAGAGCAGAGTCGAAACCTTACGGTGTCAGCAAGCTCTAGTCTGTTGAATTGCACGGTGATAAATAAGTTTATTGTTTTGAAAGGCACGCTGCCAAGTAAAGAACACATTGTATGGCGATTGTGTACTACGTTTAAAAGCAGTTACGAGTTTGAGATTGAGGAAGATACTGAGAAACAGCGAGGAAACTCTGCTTAACAAGAGCAGAAAAGCGTAAACACAGGAGGAGGAGACAACAAGCTGCTGCAGTCTCACAGCGAGACGCAGCGCCTTCACACAGAACAGAGTAGCCCCCTTCCCACACATGGCTGCGGCGCCGCACCGTTTTACACACCTGCAGGCACACAGAGCGAGAGAATAACAGAGCAGGAAAGTGACAAAAGAATTCCTTTTGAAGATAAGATATAGTGTTGGGTTTACTATTGATTTTGAGAAACAATAGTGGTTATTATTACAGTAATGCCGTTCGGCGTACGAGTAATTGATTTCCCATCACTGTTTCAGTACTGAGTTTTTATTTGTTTATCTTTTTTTTGACAGTTTTAGAGAATAGTGTTGGGTTTACTGTTTTTGGGAAAAGACAGTGGTTATTATTACAGTAATGCCGTTAGGCGTCGATATTGATTTCTCATCACCGTTTCAAAACTGAGGTTTTTATTTTAGTCAGTTTCAAAGGATAGTTTTGGGTTTACTGTTTTTTTTTGTGGAAAAATAGTGGTTATTATTACAGTCGTCCGTTGGACGTCTGAGTGTCGATTCTCATGAGCTGTTAGAAACTGACACCTATTTATGCGATGTGCAAATGTTTTGTTTTTTCCCCATAAGCTGATAGTAGAGTGTTAATGAACATCACCTTTCTTTCTGAAACATGTAGTTTTTTAATAAGCACGTATTTTTAATATTAACGAAGAAAAGCGGACATTTGCAGATACCCAGATAAAGATAAAAGAACACAACAAACACATAATGACGAGCACCCAAAGTGGAGAGAGATGACAGTGCGAGATTGGTTGAAGAACGAGTGAAGGACAAACAGGCCTGAAATGGGCAGAAGTAAGCAAAGTATTCAAAGAGTAGAAGGAAGTTGGATACAAAGGGATGGTTAAGACCAAACAATTTCTCTCCCCAATGAGGAAGAAAGAAAGCATGAGGAAAAGCATAGACAAGGATGTAGAAGATGCAAAAGACAGATAACAAGATAAAAAGGGTGTGAGCACAATTTCAACCCGTGAGAAAGGACTAAAATAGAAATAACAGAGGCTGAGGAAGAGAGCAGGTCAAACAATGGGCACCTCGAGGAACTGGAACGTGAAACAAAACTCCCGGAAATAAGAGACGGGCAGGGTAGAGAAAGCTCAGCAGCAGGACAGCAGTTTATGCCCAAACCTAAAAACACTGATTCTAAAAATAGACAGCAGAGCAGCCCGACCGGCGCCTCCATCCCCTTATCACTCAAAGCAAATCCCATTCATACAGATGCCAGTAATAGAAGTGGCAGATGGAGGTAATAAAAGGCCTCCATCTCAGGCATCGTAACACTTAATGCAGTGCAGGGGACAGGTGAATGCAGACTTTAAACCCAGAACCACAGATGACAAAGAGAGATCGCAACTTGGTCAGGGACAACAGAAGGACTGGAAGACATGGCTGGACATACAGCAAAAACACTAAGTAACCAACAAGCACAGAGATGAGTGGAACAGAAACCCCTGCAAACAGGGCACAGGTCACCAAGTCTTACAGCCCACTAGCACACCAACAGCAGTCAAGGTTGAGAGAACAGCTGGCCAAGAACAATAGAGAACGCATATCTCCAGAGAGGAGACACAGCTTAGGGAGGAGCCTGAACCGCCAAGGCCCTCAAGGGAAGTGCGGAAACCTTAAGAGGCCTAATTAAGGCAGGAAGGTGGAGAATTTTCAAAGAGAAGCGCCAAAAAATAACAAAAAAAAGGCCTGATAAAACCGAAACTTGAAGCCAAAAGGCCAAGCGAAATGGAACCAAGCCTTTGTTAACAAAGGAAATCTTGGGCAGCAGTAAGCACTTGATGGGCATTTGGGAAGTTTCATTACGTTTGGCCCCACAAACCTGGAACAAAGATCCTAAATTGGGAAAAAAAAAACAAAGGGGAACCACACACTCGACAAAGGCAGAAAAGGCCACAGAAAGCCACCTTAAACACATCCTGGCCTGGTAGGTTTAACAGGCAATAACAAAAGCTACAAAAACTTTTAAGACAAATGGTTGACTGTTTGACCGGGATTAAGTTTCTGGAATGACTCGGCAACGGTTGTTTCTGACCTGCTTTTGAAAAGATACTGCATTGTGGAAAACTGGTTCCTTTAAAACCGTTCACAAGTTAAGCACCAAAAAATTTTTCAGGTTGTTGGGTCCTCATTTTGGCTACTTTGTTTTGGAAAATTTGTTTATTAAATCCCTTTGGCATCCGGGTTTCATGGGCTTAAATTTACTTTTAGTTTTTTTCACAAGTTCCCTTTTGAAAGGGTTTGAAGGAAAAACCCATGAGTCCTATATTTCTTTTGCCTTGCTGCCGCCAAAATTTGCATGGGATTAAATGTAGGTGAAGGCAGCTTTAGAGCTAGAGGAAATTATGCAAGGGAGTTAAGATAAATCCTCCCTGGGGAACAGACTGAGTTAGGAAGCTCCTTGGTGATTAAACTTTTCAGATTAAAAGTAATTAGCAGCATTATCTGTTGAAAAAATACAGCTTTGTAGGAAGAGAAACATGGCCTGAGACATACCTTTTAGCATTAAGGATTTAAAGGCCCAGGATTGAACAGCACTTATCTCAAAAGCAGGAGAACTTCAGTTAAAGAGAGAAGCCAAGCCTTACAGGGAACCCTTAACTGGCCAATTCTTTTTAACCCAAAACCTTGCCCCCTGACCTGAAATCCCGGGGAAACCTGGAAGACCTTTGCCCACAGAAAATACCTTAATGCCTAGTAGGCGGAAACTTGGACAGACGGAAACAGAAATAAGTTTTAACATCCAGGATCAATTTTAAAATTAAGGAAAATAAAAGAAAAGACACCCAAGATGTTAATGGAGCGCCGCCATGCATGAACTGGCACAGGAAGAAAATGGGGCCTGAGAAGGCTAGAATTAATTGTAAAGATAAAAATACAAATGTACTACCAGTGAATCAAGGTGAGAAGTCCATTTTTTTTAGAATTAAACGTCAAACGTCACAGAAACAGCGAAAATCCCGATACACCTGAAAAGGTTTAACAACCTGGGATAAGGTCATTAAAACAATGGCGCCAGAATGATATTTCGCGACCCCCAGATTAAAAAATCCCTTGTAAGAAATTCCTCGGTTTAATTTTACTGGACTTCAAATGACCAGGCACGACCAGGGCAGCTCCGGCCAAGGCGAGAAGGAAGATCTACTGCCAAAGGACGGGGAAAACCGTTGGTTTGGGGTATGATGTGCAAATTGGTAGGCACCTGAAAGGAAATCTGGCCGGGAAACCGGTTTAAAAGGGAAGTGGGAAACCCGAAAATCTTTAAAACCGGTTTTAACCGAGGAAAAAATAAACAGTCGTAAAGATTCCATGAAGCATTAAGTTTGGGTTCATAAAATTGAGGAAATTGGAAACTCCAAGCTGGCAAGGAAACCGAGAAGCACCTTCGGAGGAAAGTACAAACCCCCTTAAGAAAATTGGCTCCTGGGACAAATGGGATAAAAAGAAGGCTAGAATTGTAAATGTTTCTGATATAATTGACTTTAAAGTAGTCAGTTCCAGATATTGGAAATGTTTGTGAATATTTAAATTTTATTAATCTTGGATATAAATTTTAAAATAAAGGTTAAACGGGAAATCAGGAGAAGTTGTTTTCCAAAAGATCCCCAATTAGATCAAAATTTTTTTCTGTTTTTTGGAAGAAACAACAGGTAACCACCTTGAACTCCCAAAATGGCGCCCCGATTTTCCCGCTTGAAGAAGGGAAGGGCACGTGCCAAAAAATGAATTTAATAGGACGGGGGAAACAAACTCTCAACCATGAAAGAAAGGGAGGAACAAGATGTAGGAACCAAGAAATTACAAGTGGTTGAAAACCGAGAGGAAAAAAGAATGAAAGAAAAGGAAAAAGTTAGGAAGAAGGGCAATGACCAAAAACCCCATGAAAAAAGCAGAAAATTACTTCGAAAAAGGTAGAGCAAATTAAGGGGAAACGCAACCCTAAAAGCAATAGAATCAGAGGGAAAGCCCCCAGGCACTAAAATGGAGGGGGAAAATAAAAACCCTACAACAGCGAGGCAACGTCCAACAAAGAACAAATTACACGCCCCAAGTACAAACAAGAACTGACAGAGCAACTGAAAAACCCCCCAGGCCAAATTTTAAAATAAAAAACGTTTAAACTCCCTGATTTAAAACATAGGGAACTGCAGTAAGGCTGAAATTTGTCGAGCTGAAAACGAAAACAAAAGAGACTAGCAAAAGTAGTCTTAACAATAACCAGAGAGAAAGTGGGGCTTGGACCGCTGAGGGAACCCTAGTAATAAAGCAAGGCTCAGAATCTCAATGCCCCGATTTCAGGAAGGTAAGGGAAGGGGCATAGGAAAGAGAACAAAATATTTTGACCCTTATTCCCAGGCCCTGGCAGGACTGGTTAATAACGTAAAACCACGGTATTTCGCTATACATGGTGACAATGTTTGGGTTAACTAGATTGTGAGTGACAATGCCAGGGACTTTTTTGAACATAGGTTGCCCAAAAAACGAACCCGGGAAAAGCCCGGTAAAATTTAATGCCAGACACCCCGAGAATACCCCAAAAACACAGTATGACATTAAGCCCCCAACCAGGTAGACTTGGCATGGTTTGGAATTTAGATTGGGGGCAGGAAACAGAAAAGATCAAGGAAACCACAAATTCAAAGTAAAGAATAGGACAGATTATCAGAAAGGATGTAAGAAACCAATTAAAATCCCCAAGCCATTGGCAAGTAAGCATGGAAAGGAAATTTGGGAAGGAACTTTAAAAACCAAAGAAGAGACGAAGACAAGGGTTCGACCCCGGGCCAATTCACGAATAAAAAATTAGCCTTTTTAAATAAAAGGCGACCCAGCTTAACCGAGGTCCACATGACCAATAAGACAAGTCTTTAACAAAGAAAGGGCAGTTTAAGGAAGTGCAGAGGAACAAAATTTCAAAGGTAAAACAAGTGCTAAAAAAGCTAAGGGAAAAGGAGGAAACAGGTCCTCAGGCAACAACAACCCCTCACTCCCCCCAAACCCAAAGAAGTTTTCCCCCCGTAAGACTTAACCAGCCCCCAACACCCACCATTCAGATAACATACTGAAGGGCAAAACAAGGAAAAGAATTTCATAAAAACCAGGCACTTATGAAATAAAGGCCTAAGCTTTTAGGTGCAGAAGGACAAGCTCCCAAAAAGTGAATAGGCAACCAGTTAAAAACCGTCCAACTGACAAAAGCAAACCCAGACCCCCTTGCCACGCCACAGTCCAATACAACAATTGCAAAAGCTAAATTACAGGAGCCGAAAACGCCAGGAACCAAGAAATTTAAAGGGAACCAACCCACCAGGAGCATTTGCTTGGAGGGTGACCATTTCTGAAAAACACTCCAAAACCATGGCCTTATTAACTGAACAGAGCTTTTAAACAGAAGGAAGATAAGCATGGGCCCCACATTGGAAGTACCCAGAGGGCAGAGGATGTAACAAAAAAGTACGACAACTAGTCAGGGGCCCTTTTTGAGCCGGGGAACAAGATATATGATAGGCCCAGATAAAGTAATTGGAATCAGAAAGGGAACCAATCCAGGAAATCATCACAACAGAACCCCTGAACATGCCTGACAGCCATACAGCCTCCAGGCACCATTATACACAGGGGACCATTCGACTTTGAGGGACATACCCCAAGTGGGGTTGGACCCGGCTGGGTCCCGAAGGGAAAACTAGCCGTAGCACCAGGTGGGAAATGGAATTCATGATAAGTAAGTACACCAATTTCACCTGTCAGAATGGACCCAGGGGTTTTTGGATGGGTAGGTTCAATGAACCCAAACAATTTGGGGAATGAGGAATTCACATAACACCCTTCCCTGTCGAATAGTTCCACCTGTAAGCACTTTTCCGGGTTAACCTCCGGTTTCCACATTGCCCCAGATCCGGAGCAAGCCACCGGGGTTTGGTTTTATCGCTGGGCCAAAAGATACACCATGAGACAGATGGCATGAGGGTTTGGCCAAAGCAGATACCAAACAAAACAACCAGGAAGCAAGGACGGTCAAGGGCAGAACAAAGGACTCATAAAGAAGAGGAACTGAACCCACCCCCAGCGAAATGGACCCTTGATAATGGTCATAAGCAAATAGGCCTACCCTAGCGAAGTTAAAAAACCCAAAAGAACCTTGATGGAAAAAAACCCGGGTTTAAAAAAAAAAGGGGGCCCAACGGGGCCCCAAAAAAAAAAATTTGGGTTTTTACCCCAGGGGTTTTAAAAATTTTCCCCCTTTTAAAAAAAGCTTTTTTTTCCCCCACAAAAAAAAACACCAAATAAAAAAAATGGCAGGCCAGGGAAAAAACCCCAAAAACCCCAAAAAAATTAAAACAGGAAAAAAATCCCCAAAAAACCCCAAAGCCCGAAAAAACCCTAACTTTAGGAAGTCCCAAAAGGGGGAAAACCCAAAAAAATGGGGCCGGGGGAAGAAACCCCCGGGGAAACAAAAAAGCCTTTTCACCCAACAACCCACGCCCTTTGGGCCTGTTTTTCCCCCCAAAAAACCCCCCCAAAAAAAGGGGGGCAATTAAGGGGGGAAAAAAGGGCAGGGGAAAACCACCACAAAAAGTTAAAAAACCCGCCCAAATATTTGGCAAAAAGAAGAATTTTTCCGCCCTTTTATGAAAAATTCCCCTTTGGGGGAAACCTTTTAATTACCCCTCAAACAAAGGCCCTAAACCTGAGGTAAGGCCCCCCCTGCCCAGTAAAAACGGGGGGAAAAAACAAAACCCCAAGGGGGGAAAAAAGGGAAAAAGGGGCTTTTTTTTAAAGCCCCAAAAAAACCCCCCCGGGTTTTTTTGGAAAGGGGGAAAAAATTTAAAGGAATTTTTGGGGGGATAAAAAAAGGGAAAACCCCCCTTAGAAAATTTAGAAAAAAAGCCCCCACTGGCCCGGAAAAAAAAACCCCCCCAAATTTCCCAAAAAAAAATTAATTTAACCCCATGGGGCACCCATTAATAAAAAAAAAAAGGGTGTGGAAAAAATCAAGAACCTCCCCCCCGGGGTTAAATTTCCCGACCCAAAAATCAGGGGAAAAAATGGCCCAAAAAGGGGGGAGGAAAAAATGGGGGGGCCCCCCCGGGGGGGGGAAAAACCCCGAAAGAGTTGTGGAAAAAATTTAGAACCCCCATAGGGGCGGAAAAAGGCCCCTCAACAAAAAAAAATGTTGGAGGTTGGGGCCCCTGTTTTTTTAATACCCCCCAAGGGGGAAAAAAACCCTTTAAAAAAAACTAAGGGGAAAACAAGGGGGTTTTTTTTTTAGTGATTTAAACCCCAACCAAAAAAACCTTTACCCCCGAAAAAGGGGAAAAAAGCCCGGGCAGAAAAACCCCTGGGGCCCCCATTATTCCCCAAAAAAAAATTTAAAATAAATTTCCAATTTTAAAGCCAGGGAAAAGCCCAAAAAGGGGGGAAGTCAACCCCCTGGGAAACAAGTTAAAAAAAAACCCCTTTTAAAAAACCCCCCGGGGGGGGGAAAAAAATTTAAAAAAAAATTTTTTTTTCCCCCCTTTTTTCATAAAAAATTGGGGGAGGGAACAAACGTGTTAAGCCCTTTGCCTTTCAAAACCCCCGGGAAAAAAATTTTTCCCCCCAACAAAAAAAATTTTTGGCAAAAAGAAAAGGAGGCCTCCCCTTTAAAAAAAGAAATTACCAAAAAACTAAAATTCCCCCCGGGGCCCCCCCCCCCCAGAAAAAAAAAGGGGAAAACCCCTGGGGGCACCTTTGCATAAATATTATGTGTAAGATGGAAAACACTGAATGAAAGTTAAAATCTCCAGCGGGGCACTCTGGTGTCTGACGGATCTAAAGAAAGATAGCAGTGTCACCTAAGGAATGTTGATGTAAACCCCCCTTCTGCACTGCACTCATCAAAGAAGATGACTAGAGAAAGAGCTCATTGTATTCAGTGTTTAGAAAGAGCAATCACAGTCCTTACCTCGTCGGGAGGATAGATAACGAAGGGTCCAGATGGGACCATTTATTCTCCTTCTTAGACACTTTAAGCCCACACTGTCTCACCTCACTGACCCCCTTCACCGATCCCCCTCACACGCACACACTCACACGCGGGAAGAAGCCCCCCCGGTGTGTGAACGACCTTGAGAATCCAGGCCTCATCCCTGAAGAGAAAAGGGCCCCGAAGGAGTCTTCTTACAAGAGAGGGACTATTAATCAACACACTTCTTTCCTTTTTTCACCTCTTCTATTAACATGCATTTATGTGCTGGCCACAACATCCAATGAAGGGACGGCAGAGGCAGGAGCTGGCAACAAGAACCAATGAGAAGACACCGCCCCCTTATGCTCATGTCCAATCAGAACTGTTCTTTTCGGCTATTTAAGATGGCCGCTCACTAGGAGCGGGCATCCCTTCTGCAGCCCTGAAGCCATTGGTGACAGGTTTGGATTTGGGTCCATGCGCATGAATTGTCTATTTTGTATCTTGATTTTGAATAAACGCTTTATAGATTTAAAGTAAAAGTCTGTTGCTATTTCTTCCAGTGAGTCCTGTCCAGGTGGTGTGTCGCTGTCCAACTCTAACAGGAGATACCATGATCAAGAAGGTGGTTCACCCAGAGCGAGGCTCAGCCATTGCACTCCGGTTGTGCTGACCCCTGCGAATTCCCCAAATGTGGGAATCTCGACTGCATAATTTCTGGTAGTGGGGGACTGCGTTCGCGCTCTCCCCTGATTGTCATGTTGAATGAATACCAAGCGATTCCCATGTGGAGATGGACACCGACAAGCTGCCCATTTCTGTTCGATGACTGTGTGAGATTGTGGCCTCGGCTTTCTCATGCAGTTTGTCCAGACAAGTGAAAGTGATGCTTTGCAACAGCAGTGTGTGTTGTACGCTGTGAAGCGTTGATCTGAGTAATGCCAAAAGCCCGTGATCCCAATGGCCATCAGAAGGGTGTGGTCTTTTGGATGGTCTGAATCTGATTCTCCTCACTGTTATTTGCCCTTGGTTGTGGAGTAAATGTGTTCAGAAGATTCTTCCGTTATCAGCGTGCTCATATTTCAGGCTTTCGATTGTTCGCAGGGCTGTGTTTGGAGAGGAACACCAATGAGTTGAAGTTAGTTTAGGACAGCTTTTCCATTTGGCTAAGCATCCACAGCATCCAATGCCTCATACAACTGCACCATGACAAGTGAGAACCGTCCCAGGAGGTTGTCTCTGGAAGCAAACCATTGGGGGTCATCGCTTCTCGGCCTTTTGGCTAAGATCAAGTGTAGTATCTGTTCTTATCAGTTTAATATCTGATATATCCTCTATATGAGGATAACTTATTAAGCAGATTTTTAGCATTGGGAGATGAAAAAGGAGCTTGCTTCTTTTTGAACCAGTATTGCAGTATTGCTGGGAACGGTGCACCCTTCAAAAACATTGTTTAAAACAAAAATCCATGTATACTTTGTACTGATTCCCCCTCTAATGAAAGGAAAACAAATTGGACGATATTGCCCTCTGTAACATGTTGGAATGTCCTCTTCATCATATCATGCAACTGCATCCGAGGCTCACCATGAGATATCGGAGTGGGACAACTAGGTTACCTTCTGCTCTTGGCAGGAGGGCGGTACTTACTTTGGTTTCTCTTCATAACGCACAAGTCTTTCGCCTTTTACTAAAGACTTCCGTGGAGAGGAACACCAATGAGTTGAACTTATTTTTGTCAGGCTCTGCTGTTAGGCCGAGCCTTGTGCATTTGTGAAAAGAATGAAAAACAGTGCTTGGGTTAGTGCGCTGAGCCACTGCTATGCCTGATTCATCTCAAGTTACTACCTTGCCAAAGGTAATTTAGCCCAACGTGGAGCTCGAGCCCACGACCAGAATTGAGTTTTGCTCACCACTGAGCTAGGGTTCTTAAAACTGTCGTGATTTCAAGCCGCAGGTTGAAATAGTTGAAATATTGTTATTGAAATAGCTATTGAATATTGTGAGTTTGAGGCCAACTTGAACATTGGTCTGACGCTAAGCACATTCATCTCAAGTTACTACCTTGCCAAAAGTAATTTAGCCCAACGTGGGGCTCGAACCCACGACCCTGAGATTAAGAGTCTCATGCTCTACCGACTGAGCTAGCCAGGCACACACTTCTAAAAACTGTCGTGATTTCAAGCCGCAGGTTGGGTAATGCTCTTTGAGGCCAACTTGAACATTGGTCAAGTGAGAACCGTCCCAGGAGGTTGTCTCTGGAAGCAAACCGTTGGGGGTCATCGCTTCTCGGCCTTTTGGCTAAGATCAAGTGTAGTATCTGTTCTTATCAGTTTAATATCTGATATATCCTCTATATGAGGATAACTTATTAAGCAGATTTTTAGCATTGGGAGATGAAAAAGGAGCTTGCTTCATTCACTCCACGCATTGACCCAGTATTGCAGTATTGCTGGGAACGGTGCACCCTTCAAAAACATTATTTTTAAAACACTTTTTAATCCCGGCGATTTGGGCCCCCTTTACATTTTTTATCGCTTTTATGATTTATGGGACAAATTTTTTTAACCCCGTGTTGGAAGACACTAGAAACGGGGGCCCCCTTTATTGATCATGAAACTGAGGTACCTGCTCTACTGGAGTCCCTTTTTTTTTTGTTTTGTTTTTTTGATGATTATTGGTGTGCTTTTTTAACTGTTGGCATCTGGGAGAGGTGGCTTCCCTGGCTGGAGCTGGGGTTGGGCGGGGGGGGGTTTCAAGGACCCTTTTTTTTTGTGCTCCTTTTTTACATCAGTGTTTCCCGCACTGCGGCGTTTTAAAAATGGTTCCATGGCAAGGGGTTTTTAGCCCGCTGTCAAAATTTTTGAGGAGCAGACCCCCATATCCACAGAGGCCCCGGCCCGGGGGTCAGGAAGAAAACCCAAACCCGGGAGTCATCTGGAAACATGGGAACCCAACACTGGCT